>NC_141702.1:118378598-118591098 GCF_971803275.1 Cyanistes caeruleus
TACCAAAAGCCCAACTCTACGGAGAGGCTAAAGCATTAAAGTTTGTCAAAATCTATCTGAGCACTCGGATTGCCTGTGGAAGATGACTGTGATGGCTGCCAAAGTGATTTGAGCGGGTTGATGCAGAGGAGGTGACTGCTGGTGCCCGTGTCTGGTGTAGCCTGCCCCGCTCCTTGGTGAGCAGCCCTCAAGCCATAGATTTCATCTGATCTTTGCAAAGGCTAACATTTGTCTGCTGTCATTTTAGTGAGATTGATGACAGGCTGGGATGGGGAGGAGGAGGGGGAGCACAGCGGGAGGAAGGCTGATCCCCACAGCCCCGATAGTTGGGGCCAAGCCCATCCAGAGCCGCTGTCCTGGACTCTCTGGTCAGCTCTGGCAGGGAGTTCTTCCTGCACCACTCCAGCAGGAATTGCACGGGGTTGTTACAGGAGATTGCAGGAACTCAGAGACAGGAAGGCAGCGCTTTGCACCTTATGTATCTTAATAGATTTTTCGCATCACAAGCAACACAGGGCAAAATGTTATGACAACCATAAGAATGTAGTTTACTGTGGCTTAATGTGGCTGGGCAGTGCAGGGTAAAGCTATCAACAATTTTTAATTTTTTTTTTTTAAAGTTTCCAAGAGAAACTAACCGATGTGGACACACAGCTATTTTTATTCAAACCCTCAAATTTTGGCGAACTCTTTTTAGGCTATAGCAGAAAAGGCTTACTTTTTTTATTATTAGTAGTAGTATCCCAGTGCCAAACTACAAATCAGACACCTTCCCACTTGGAAGCTTTCTCCTGAGCTGATGTAATAGGGGAATCTTCTGCAAAGGACACATATCCCAATGTGCTGGCTGCAGCATGGAATGTGCCTTGGAAAAAAATTAGCTTTCACACTTGTGCAGGATGAAGTCCATTTATCTTTTTCCATGAATGAATGAGTGACTATCAATGCTGACATTCGATCTTACCTCCAAGTCCTACAGATTTGTGTTTCACCATGTATGTACACATGGAGGGATCTCAACACTTCTGGGAAAGAAATGCAGAGTGAATGGGTTACTGCCCTTGTGGAGAAACATACCTGCAAATCTTAATCCCAATATTAGATAGGATACCATAGAGGCAAGGGCTGGAAGCAGCTCTAGACCCTCTCCAGAAGCTGAAGGAGAGACAGATGCATGAGCCAGTAACTGTAACAAGCTGGAATTCAAAATATGCCTGACCTAAAACCTCGGGCTGGAACATGTACAGGCTCGGGGCAAAGCTCAGCTCCAGCCCCTCATGTTGAGATTTACAGTGCTGAGACGGATGCCATGTGGATTTTAACCACCCAGTGTCCCCTCGCACCAGAATGACATCGTGTGAGGACAGGGTTTCAGCTGCAGACAGGGGAAAAATGTCATGGAGAATGTGAAAACAAGGTGTGTCCTTATTCTTGCTGGTCAGAGAAGAGCAGAGACTCCCACCTGAGTGGGAGAGGGTGGCTTGGGCCCCACACGAACCTTGCGCTTGGGTGATCTCGGGTGGCTGGGCTGATAAAGAGGGAGCCAGAGAGATAAATACCCATACTGAGGAAAATAAGAACAGATAATGGATTGGTGCAAGTCGCAGTATATTTCCTCCTGGTGATGAAAGGCTAAGAGTGAGTTATAGATCTTTCCTCCCGATAAGAACTGATATTTCTTTCCAAATCATTTATCTATAGGATACTGAGATACTGTTTTGGTTCTTCATTGGTATTAATCGGGCTCTTTACATTCCCATCCTGGTCTTTAGCAGGTGACAACATGTTAGGGACACCAAAGGTTCTGAATGCACCTCCCATCATTTTCATCATTGGCGCTGCTTTTCATCATTGGGAGCTGGGAAGAAAGAGGGAATGTTTATCCAGGTGTCTCAGGTGATGGCGATACAGCTATTTATGCATGACCAGGGTTTAAATCTTGCTTTGTTCAGGTCCTTAATGTACAAGAAGCATTGCTGAGATTGTTATAAGATCTGTTACTGCTCTGGGATAGAACTAACTTTAAAAAAACCACAAACATTTACACGTTCGAGTGATACGACAGGTGTGTGCAAGGGCGGGAAACCGTGTGGGGGGAAAAATGCAGCGTGGTCTTCTCAGCTGGGAAAGATCAGAGCACCAGGCTTGATAGTGAGGGGAAACGGCTTTTAAAACTTTAATTATTTTGTTAATAGCATTACTACTGAGTAGACACAGTTTATAATTTAGTAGACGGCTGTTTCCCGGCTCCCTTCCCCCGGGGCGGCGGCTGGGGCCTGGCGGGAGCGGCGCGCGCCCGCCCTCACGGAGGTGCTGCCATCTTGAGCACAGGGTGGAAACACTCGGGGTGAGGGGAGGAGAGCCGAAACAAGAGGAAAGCACAAATAAACTGGGGCCAGACAGGGTCTGGGGCCGTGGGATGAGGGGTTTAGGGACACACGGGTGCCATGTCCCAGCGTGAGGGCTGTTTGTGGGCAGAGCAGTCAGCGGGACAAGGGGCCTCTGGTGTGTTTTCACCTGCTGCAACCTCAGCCTTTGCTGCCTTGCTGAAACTTCTGCTTTTGGATCCTCAGAGAAATATTTGGAGTGGTCAGTAAATCCTAATGTTGCGCTTGCCCTGGTTTATGAGATTTCCAGGAGATTTGTCACTTGGTGGATCAAGCAGCTCTGAGGGCACAGGTTTGGGCTGACAGGGGAGGACTCTACGGTCTCCATCTCGTTAAAATGAGCTTTAGGTTCAGTACATTAACGTGTTGATAAGAGAGCCCTGTGTTCCCACACTGCTCTTAAAGGCCTGCTCACACTGCTGACCTGACCTCCTTAATCCTGGCTTTCCTGGAGGAAAAGCTGATCCATCAGGCCTCCTGTACCTAAAATGGGATGAAAGGGAGTGATGGGTCTGGGTCTATTTCAATGCTGGTGTTTCTCAGGCACCTCAAGCAGCCTTGTTCTTTTTCCCTGGAAAGGAAAAAAAAAAGGAAAAAAAACCTCTCTAGATGTGAGGGCTCAAATCACTGAAGATGAGAAGCAGCAAAAGGAAATAAAGAGGTCAAACACCTAAGTTAGCTTATGATTAAAAAGAAATTAGTGGGGCTATTTTTAATTTGTTTAAATATATTACTTTCTATTAAAGAGGTCTTTATATTTCACTAAGTATGAAATGAAGTGTGTCACCAGAGGAGGATTTTTTTTCTGTTTTAGTATCTTTTCTCTTCAAAAGTTAGAAGTCTGATGCCACCGAATCACAAATGAGGAGACAGCAGGAATGGAAGCAACATGGGACTTTTCCTCTACGATACACTGCAGTTGTCTTCCAGTTGGGCTGGTTTGCAGGAAATCAGGGAAGAAAGACGTAGACTGTGCATAGCAGGTGTGTTGTGGGGAGATCTGTGGTACCACACAGCCCCCCAAATACACAACCTCAGAGTGTTGTGCAGCCTTGGGAGCCAAAACTCTGCATCTCTGCCCTCAGACCCATCCCAAGGTGCTGGGTCCCAGCCCAAGGCACTGCTGGGAGCCCCCTCAGAGGCTGGAATGCGTCTCGTATCTGAGTTTAGCTGCCAGATCTTACGTCTTTTTTTGTTAAATCTGCTAGACTATGGATATTTTTGGGCTGCAGCTGACAGAAATTAGAAAGGATAGTTGTAAATGAAGTTTTGTAATGCCAGAAGTCTATGACGGAGCTTTTAGAATCAGTGCAAAGCTGAACGGTGATCTGAGTGTTCCAAGGCTTTCCATGAGATGGCTGGTTTTTCCATTTCTCTTTTCTTTCTTTTCTTAAATGCAGTTCCTTGAGAATAAACACAGCAACTGGGTGAGACTGCAAACCTGTGAGGCTGTGAGGGAAATACACCATAAGGTTTGAATAAAAATAATAAAATGTTTGTTAGGAATTTGTCACAAAGCTCCAAAACAATGCAAACACCCTCAGTCTCTTGTTTTGTTCCCAGCTGGGAAGCCAGACCAGAGTCACTGAACATTTCACCAAGTCTTGCTAACCTTCTGAGCTGAGTTGTGAGAAATTGTTCTTGACATCACATGAGCTGGGCCACAAGGCAGGACTAATGTGATATTTGCTGTCGAAGGTTTCCTAGGAAACATGCTACTTAGAGCACTCAGCCCTCCCTGCCACCCTTCCCACATCCTCCAGCTTCCTTTGCTCCCACAGGTTTTGCAGGGGGCAGGGATGTCCCCTCTGACCTCTGGACACCCTTGGCTCAGACCTCCCCTCTTCCCAGCTGAGCAGAGAGGGGCTGTGGAGATTCTGAAGCTCACCCACCTAATTGCCCTTTTTCCCCTGACTGACCTCTTTTTTTTTTTTGTTTTTCCCCAGCACTCTGCAGTGGGAGAAGTGAGAGAATCTGAGCGACATCCTGCAAGACTGGAGATGGAGAGGAAGAAGTTTGAGCCTTCTCAGTGAACTTAAGCTTTCCTGCCACAGGGGAGCTGGTGGAAAAAGGTTAGGGAGATCAGCAGATAACTTACAACTTAACTTGCCACATATTTTGCCAGCAGTTTGCAATGCAGTAGCTGCTATGGTACATAACCCATAAGCATTTTTCAGCAGAATGGAGTTCCCCAATTCCTTCCCATAATTTCACCTG
The DNA here is from genome assembly GCF_971803275.1 of Cyanistes caeruleus. Lineage (NCBI taxonomy): Eukaryota > Metazoa > Chordata > Aves > Passeriformes > Paridae > Cyanistes > Cyanistes caeruleus. The sequence continues at coordinate 118,383,203 of NC_141702.1, forward strand.
GTAGGTGCCGTCCTTGACATCAGCCCTGCAAAATCATTCCTGCCATCCAGGCCAAACTTTTCAGCTTGGCCATTTGGAGCAGCAGGAGAGTTCCCATTGAGGATGGGATGAATGGAGTCAGTTCACACATGTTAACCAAATGCAAATCCTTCGATGGAAACTCATGGTCAGCTTTTTCCACTGCTATTTTCAGAACTTCCACAAAAGACCGTGCTGTGATTATATGTATTCATGATATGTATATCATGTATTCAGCTCAAACAATATTTGAATGATGCATTTAGACTCCTTCCTAAAAAAGGACCATGCTTCTGTAAACTGCATCATATTTGTAAAAAGAGGGGGGAAAAAAATCTAGCTTGCTTTTCCTTTCTTCTTCTCTTTCTTTTTAATATATCTTTTGATAAGGCTGTAAGAATTGGTGTTAATGCCGCATTACACACAGACACACTTCTACATAATCACATGCATTTGCCTGTATTCCATACATAAACAACCCTATGGAATCCCGACTCTTCATTGTTAAGTTTGTCTCCATATTTTTCAAAGCAAAGCAGCTCTGGGTGTCAAACAGTTGCTTTTTTCACTCTCGTTCACTGGGCTTTGTGGAAAACGCAGCCAGACAAATAATGCATTGGGAGTTTTGAGGGTTGGCTGGGTTTTTTTGGTTTGTTTTATTTTGTTTGTTTGTTTGTTTTGCCATTATTGGGGGGTTTTTGGTGTTTTTGTCTCTATTTTTGATTTTGGTAGCGGCTTGGGTTTTTTGGTATGTTTTTTATATATTTATTTTGGTTTTTATACCTGGCCATTTGAAACTGCCTCTTTTCCCTCTTGTCTCCTCCACTGATAAAGCACCATCTTCATGACTTTGTCATCAAGTGTCCTTCGCACTGCCAATATTGATTTCCCCAGCCCCTGGAAGGCCCAGAATGTCACCTCCATGATGCTCCCTGAAGCCACTGGCTTGGAAAACAGGAGCACTCAGGTTGCTGTTGCCAGACGCTGGTTTCCCATCTAGTGGAAAGGAGACAAGTAGCCCCAAGTCACTGGGCTGATTCATCTCTCTCCACGGTGCCGTTCCCTTCGCCTCCCTGCGTGTCTGTGTAGTGAAGCTGTGTGGCCAACATGCCCTGTGTGCCTTGTCTTGGTAATCAAAGTGCAGGGGTTGGGGAAGAAATTCCATTCTGGATCATTTGGCTCTACCTTCAGTTGGCATCCCCAAGATTGGGGTGCCTTTTGGGCTGGCTTTCCAGTGTGCCTTCAGGCTCAGGAGAGCAGCACCTGCTGGGCCCTGCAAAGCCAGTGAGGCCTCACCTGTAAGTCTGGGCAGAATTAGGGTCTTTGTGGTCAGAGAAGGAAAATCAGCAACACTCTTTTCTTTCTGTTCCAGTCCAGAAAATATTCCTCCAGGTGTGAAGTCTGATGTCAGTCAGCTTCAGAGAAACATCACCAGCTGAGCTGAGGATCTGCAGGCAGCTCTCAGGTCTGTACCAATCTCTTAGATCAGCACTTTTCTTTGTAGAGTCACTTTTTCCTTGCATGGAATCATGATTTGCAACTCAGCTTCTGCCTGTGAGATACCATCATGAAACCACATTGCTCATAGAAGGCAGAACCGTTCTGTGTTATGAGGCTGCCCAACATGTGAGATTCTGGTGGTCACCCAGACCATTTGTTGTTTTCAGAGCACTCTCAGAATGCCAGTCCTTCTGGCACCATGTGTAACCTGCGTCAGGGGCTGTTGTTAAACCCCACTGCCAGCTGAGGGAGAGAGGAAAGGAGATAGAAAACCACAGCTTGAGTTATTGTTGGAGACAGGACTGGGACTCGGCATTTCCTGGGCAGATTACCACCCTTCACTTCTCCCTCAGCTGGTATAATTAGCAGTGTCCTGGATCTCTCTTATTCCCATGCAAGCACACATCTGAATGCATTTTTCTTTGAAATTGTCTGTCTTGGGGTCAGTTGTGCTGTGCACTTCAGGCTGTTGATGATCTGTTGTCTGCAGTGAAATGCTCACTGGTACACTGTAAATCATGAGGAGATGCAAAGGCATCCATTTGTTACTACTGATTCGATCTCTGTGGATTTTTGGAATGGGCTACCTGTAAAACTTTGGGAGCCAAGTCTCAAAAAAACCCCAATCCTTTGTGGCTCTTTAATTTTTTTGTTCTTGGCTGCTAGCCATGCAGACGGATGTCTTACATCCTTGAGATGAACTTAGTGCAGTCCTCATTGACCTAGCAAGCCATTTTTTCCCTGATGACAAGCTGGGATCACATTTTGTAATGACTGCTGCAAGATTGTCTTGTTAGGGAAAGGGCTAAGGTGGGATCGTCTTTAATGACAATGAAAGCACCTCATAAAACCCGATTCTTCGGTTTTACAGGCATGGCTGTAAGAATTTTAGCCAATGCAGACTTAGTAAATCAGTCAGTCAAAAATTATATCAGTTGAAGTATAATGTTCATGGCAGTCCAAAAACCTGAACATGTAGGTGATTTGGAGGGCATTTTGTTAACTCTTTAATTGGTCGTTTGAGTGCTGGAGGCAGTAGCTAATTGCCTGTAGGTCAGAGTAGTCCTAGAGCTTAGGTAAATGTGTATTGTCATATGTCACATTTTCATATGGCTCCTTTGCACAGGTTGGTAAAAATGATTGCTGCATAATTAAAATTAAGACAAGGTGGGAAAAGTGATTCAATTAAACCCCTGAAGCCATTGCACAAATTATCTGAAGTACCAAAAACTAATGAATAGTTAAAACTAGTTTTATCTTTTTACTCCTCATTCCTGAATCCTGAGGGTATCAAAATGGCTGAAGTCTCTCTCAGAGTTCTCAGAGGTGAGATTTTGGGTGGGCAGTGCAAGTATGAGTCAGCACAGAGGAATCCAGGCCTTTTAAAATACCAGCACACAGAAACTTTGTTACCTACTTGTTTGGAATTGAAAATAACCAGACCTTACGCACAAGAGACCTTTTGGTTTCTCCACCAGCCCAGAATTATTTTGAAAACATCTGCAATATTTCACTCTGCATGCAGCAGGTATTATATACCAGGGAGGGTGATGACAGTAAAAATAAATGAGATATGTTGTAACCAAAACATCCCAAGTTTTACATCATACATTTCACAAGCCTAGCAAGCATCCTGTGCTTTGACTTGAAGGCTGAGGGCATGTGGTAGTTTTACAAATGTCTATTAGTATTAACAAATATGTTCCATTATTAGACAGTGTGCCACTGCCCCAACCTCCCAGTGCAAGAGGTGACTTAATATGGCTTATAAAATACAAGAGTGCTGCAGGCACAAACTGTGGAAATCAGAGCCCTGCCTATGCAGGAGGTCTCATTACATTTTGTGGGACAACTTACTAGAGGCCTGAACATGAGCATTAAAGCTGCCTCCCAGCTAAGGCTTTTTATGGTTCCTGTCCTTTCCCAGAGCCATACAGCTCTAGGAGGTTTGGAGCAGCCAGGTCTGCACCTTTGGATACTGGCAGTGTGCTGATTCTGACCGCATTTCAAATGAGAGGATTGAGATGGGTACGTTTGCACTGGCCCTTTGCTTTTTAACAGAATTGTAGGAGCCTGAAAGTAGCAGGGCACTGAGGAACTGTGCTCTTGTTGCTTTTTGGGTTTGTCTTTAGGGTTTTTTTTATTTTTTCTTGTGTGGCTCTGTGCTGGTAGCTGTAAACCCCCATTTCTTGGAAACAAGAGTGTTTCTTGGCTGGGTTTCCCAGGACTGTGAGTGTCTGTACAGAGAAGACCCAATGTGTTGAAACTGTACAAAACAGTGAATCTTTCAAGGAAGTAAAAAAAGTCTGGTTGCTCTTTATGTGAACATATACTGCCCTGCAAGATCCCTAAAATATGCCGTGGTAGGGGCTGTGTCCATCCATCCAAGTGGAGGTGTCCGTAGACATTTCCCCTAGAGGGATGGTGTGGATGCACAGTGCTGCTTTGTGTTTCCACCTCTTTGGAAGTGATTCTCACCCTGCATATGAAACAGTTAAAAACCCTCTTCTGATGCTTATCCAAACTTAATCAGAAACCTTAAATAGGAACTAATTTACTGTCACAGGTAGCATGTTCATCTTAGTACTAGTTTTATCAAACCAAAAAAAAAAAAGTCCCTGCTGAGGACCAGGGCGATTCAGGGAATAATAGGTTATGAAAACATGATGATGTCAACTCACTAGATGAGTCTTGCATTAATGGGTAAAGCTTCTGTAGGTAGAAAAAATAAACCTTCCTAAAGATTTCTGTGGATCAAAACCACAAGAGATGAGGGGAGCAGAGAAAAAGGAGAAAACTGAAACACTGAAAGCGTTCAAATCACGTGAGCTCTCTGCTTTGCCATGCTTCCTAGGGGGAAAACAAACAGCCAGGCATTGCCAGGATTGTCCTAGAAAGTCAAAAATGTGAGTGGACAAGTTGCAGTTTCCCCCCAAAAACGTTTTTTCTTCAGTTTTTTTTGATATGTGTTCAGCCTAGACTGCTGGTAGGCAGAGATAAAATTTCCACCGCCTGTGATTCAAGAAAAACACTGCTTATGTCATTAAACAGAGTGTTTTTCTGTGGCCTTTTCTATATGGTCTTGGCTTGAGACCACCCAAACTCCAGGTGAAGCAGTGCTTGGGACAGGTCGAGCTTTTCCTTCCACTCCAAGGCATAAGCAGCAGGCTGCAGCTGATTTTGTAAATGCAGACTGGTATTTTTAGTAGGCTACCAACAAAAAACAGGTTATGGGATGGGCTGCTATGGATTGTACTAAGAGAGTGCTGAAATTGCTGCCCTGCATATAGGAATGTGGAAATGACCCAGGAGTGTTTGGGATGTCTTTGTGAATTTCATGTAAGTGCATAGTATAATACTACGTTTGTGGAGATGTATATGGCAATACCATGCAGGACTAATATGAGACATAAAAGTTGTTAAAAGACATTATGTGACACATGCACAATTTTTCCTCTGGGTACAGAGAGTGAGTCAAGGTCATGGCACCAAATTCATCTTTCAAAAGTTTCTTATTTCACTGACTGTGGAAGGCTTGGACCACTGCCCTGTATTTACTATAAAAGTACATATTTAAAGCTATTATAAAACCCCCCAATCGTATTTTGATCTGTTAATATAGACCTTTTAAAAGAAAAAATGCAAGCTTTTGCCACCAGCCAGGTCCATTCCCATGTCATACCCTGCAAATAGCAAGTGTATGAAAAGGTTTAAAACTTGGATTGAGGAATGCAGCCAGGGTTGCTGGTTCAGGAGCCAGGAGCACAACCCCTGCCTGCTGGGCTTTGTGGAGAAGACCTACACTATCAAAGCTCTGGAAGGTAAAGGAATGCATCAGGGCTTTGAAGAAATTCTTTTAAAAGCCTCTGGAATTACAAAGACGGTGAGAAAGGCTTTCCACAGCCTTTCTGGAAATGCCCTGTGAGTCACTGGTGGGTTCCCCTGGGAGCTGAAGGAGGCAGCAGGAAGCAGGTAATGGCCTATTAAATTTGATAGGATGTGCTTTGGTGGTGGGTGGTGGGACCACAACATTTCCATGTTTTCACTAGTGAGCAGCAGAAGGATTTGCAGGTTGTGCTTCCTTTGGGGTGCATTTTCCATGTTTTTAATGCATGAGACAAACTTAAACCTCCTTTCCAGTGAGGCTGGAGTCCCACCATCCTTGTGTTACGTCAGGGAGCACACCCCTTGCTCACAACAATGCCATGTGCAAGGACCAAAACCTTAGACTGCTTGAGATAAGAGTTCTTGGGTCAGCCCAAATGAAGGGCAGGGATGTGAGCTATTCCTTTAGCAGTGGGGTTGCCCAGGGATACAACTGGAAGGGGAGGCCTGCTCTGCCATGGGTAGAGCTAGTGATGTTCCAGCCTTTCCAAGAGGATAATGTTCTTTGGGTGTTGCCACCTTCTCATGGCTTATACATGACGTGAGAGCAAGGCTGAAAAAACCCTGCTGGGTGCCCAGAAAGGGACAAAGTTAATAATGACCAGTGTGGAAAGAAAGATTAGACGTGAATAGAATTGGATTGATTGCCTTAGACAACTTTATGGCTTTGCTTTCCTTCCTAAAGCTTTTTTGTGGGTTCTTTTTTAGTAAAATAAATCACTGCTCACAAGATAGCACATACAGCAAATATGTCAGAGTATTTTTGGTGGCTCACAATTAGCCTTGATAACCCAAAGGATGGAGGCTGGCATATGCCATGGGTGGAGTCAGGATATTGTGCATCTTTGTGTCTGTGGACGTGTGACAGATTTCTTCAGTCAGATGCAGGCCAGGCTGAATTTAGCCACCTTGGCCTGGATATTATCCATGTGGCTAAAATTGCCAGATCATTTACCCTGGAAATTATTGCAGTGGTGCACTGCCAAATGCACAGTTGTATTGTTCCTTTGCTTCGTGCTGTTGGGTGTTAAATGTACCTCTGAGCCTTAAGCAAGTCTTGATTGAGTGTTTTTTGTTTACAAGAAATTATAGAGGGGGAGAGGAATCTTTCAGTGTTCTTTCAGGAATCTACCAAAACCTTTGTCATTTACTTGTAGCTTAGGTAGTTATGACTTAAAGGGTGAGAAGGAAGTAAAAAGGCTTATGTAAGAATTCAGATGATGGATCACTTGAATTTATAGTGGGAAATCTGTGTTAGTGAAGACTGGAGCGGGAGCCAGAAAATTTTAGGATTTTCTACACACAACGAGAGATCAATGGCTAACCCAGGTTTGTGAGCCATGAAATGAGCAGGCTGTTTCGACCTCAGGTGGGTGGTGACAATAAATCTCCTGATGATGTGGAGATGAAGGTACTCCTGTCCCTATCTACAACAACAGCTGTTTGCTTGGAAATATGTACAGAGAGACTCTGCTGTGCTAAAACGCCCTGTCTTGTGCCATTGAAATGCTGAGACTCTGCTGTGCTAAAAACCCCTGTCGTGTGCCATTGGAATGCTGAGACCAGACTGGGAATTGCAGGAGTCCCTTTTTAAAACATGAAGTGTTCAGGTATCCCTGAAGAGCAGCCATTTGGGGCACCACATCTTCTGGAGAGCTGTCAGGATCTGCATGCTTGAGAGGCATCCCAAGCTAGGGACGAGAGCTTTGTTTTCCAATTAGCTCTTGTCTAAGGAATAGAACTGCAAGAAGGAGCCCTCCATTAGGAAAATGACTGTAAATGACAAATTCTCCACTGTTGTTCCCAAAGCTGAGAGATTGATTCTGTTAGGGTCACCCATTCTGCAACAGAACTTCTCTCACAGTTCCATGAGGAGGTTGTCTTACATCTCTGTGGGGAAAGGTTCCTCTCTCCACACAGTCCTCTTTTTGGGTAGGATGAGGAAAGCAATTGGCAGGATGAAAGAGCAGCAGCTCTCCTGGAGGAAGCAGGCAGCCCTCTCTCAGCCAGCGCTGCTCACCAGGGAGAAGCTCTGCTCTCCTCCTGCAAACCACACATTTCACTGTGCATTTGCAAGGCAAAGGTGGGCATGATACAAACCTACACTTCAGTCAATAAAACCTCAACACAGAGAAGAAACATTTTTTTTTCTTTTTTTTCCCTTCTTTTTTTGGCTTTCACTGCCATTTTTCCTCTGTGGAAAGAGGGAGACATTCTGGCTTTAGTTGCATCTGTTTTCACTATTACCAAGAAGAAAACTTCCATTTTCCAACTGAACTTAAGGTCCAAGGATCAGCTCAGTTTCTTTCAATAATTTCTGAATCTTTCTCACATGATCATCTCTCATTGAGATGAGCATGAGAAGGAAACCAGGAAGGGCAATCCAGCTTTCCAGAGCAGAATCTTAAGGCTCTTTCCTGAAATTCTCACAAACTTGGGTCAGAGTTTATTGCCAGGTTGAGTTACAAACATGCATGGTTCTAGATGCCTGCTCTGTTCTGTGCTGCCTGCATCTGAACCTTGAAAGTTTCTCTGTTAAGAACTTGCAAACCAGAGTAATCCCACTGCTGTCTTGCATGGATTCAACCTTGGCTCATGGGAATAGGCAGGGTGCATATCCCAGGTCTGTTTGAAATGCTGCAAATGGTTCCTGAAATACAGTGTTCCTTTTCACCCTGTTTTCTTCCATTTCCCAGCTTAACGGGACTTTGTAGCCTCCTTTCCCTCTCCACCTGGCACTTGCCTCCTTCCTCTTTCCCTGCAGCCCACAAATGTTTGCTGCTCTGACAGCTGCTGCCCTGGGCCCTGGATGCTGTTGGATCTGCAGGGGCTAATCTTGGAGATCAGGGAAGCAGTGGTTTTCCTCGGAGCTCTGTGGTGAGGTTCCCTCTGGCAGTGAGGCTCCACTCCCCACCTTCCTCTTCACCCCTTCTCCCGCATCCCTGCACGCAGAGTGAGTCCTGGGTGTGCGAGACAGAGAGGTCCCTGCTGAGCAAAGATCATCAGATTCAGTTACAGATGAAAAACGTGATGGATCAGATGGTAGAAGATGGATTGATTGTTCTTTTTTACTTGAGTAACTTGAATTTTTAATGATAATTTGAATTTTTAATAATTGTAAGGATTTTAATTTGTTTGTTTGTTGCATCTTAACTGGCTAAAGGTAAATACCTGCATTTTCAGGAATACTGCTTTGTTCTGACTGGACACTTGGTACTTTTTATTTATGGAATGAAATACTGAACACTCTATTCCAGCCCAAATATAAGTCTTCTTTCTAAAATTTTCTTTCTAGGAATGAACACCCCCATAACAGTCATTGCTGAACTGTTTGCAGTAGACAAACACAAAAGGGCTGTAAATGCAGCCAGAGATCAAAATCAAAAGAAAAATTCTCAAAAATGTTTGGCACTGTTTGCTCACCTTTGGAATATACATCCTGTTCCTCTTCTTAAAATATTTTATTTTATTTTTTTTAGTATAGCTGGGTGAGCTGGTATTTCTTCTGCTCAAGCTGTCTCTAAACTTGTATTTCCAACAGTGGCAGCAGATTATGAGATGATACTTATAGAAATGACATTATATCATTCTTTAAAATATCCATCCTGAAAGGCAAAATCTGGAGAAATTATAGGACTAAGAGGCCTCCTTTGAGAGGCAGAAACTATTTTAACTTGTTATTTTTAGAGCTCTGCAAATCACATATTTTTCTCTTCACTGGCAATTCAAAAAAAAAAAAATTGGAAATTGTAATAAGTTTTAAAAAAAAAAGAATCTTTCACAACTTTTTTCTATAAAATGGAAAGTAGAAATATGTCATTTGTGGGCAAATGAGATGCTTCACTTTAATTTCACCATTTTTATTTTAGTTCCTTTTCTTAGAGGATAAAAATTAGGCACAGAGTGGTCTGTTTTGAGCTGACTGCTCATGTGGATGGGATGGGGGTTCTTGGCCAGGACACCTGTCCTGGAGCATGGACATGGACATGTCCCACACAGGGACAGCTGTGTCCTTAGCTGGCTGATCCATTGTCAATGTTCCTGTGGGTGTGTGGACCTTGCATCCATCACAAAGATTAGAAAAGGATTTGATAGGGAATATTTCTGAGTGATAATGCCGATAGCTCCTGTGATTGTGGGCATTATCCTCGAATTGGCCTTGTGGGTCACTTTCCAGGGATGGGAAGTGTGGGGAGCCCCCTGGGAGGGGCTGGATCACCTGGCTATGGAGCATCCATACCTGTGGAGCACCCATGCCTACGGAGTATCCCTGGGGAGGAGGGAGGGAGGCTGCCCTCCCATCCTTCCTGGTGCTCTGCCCACCGGCACAGGGTGAGCCATGGGAGCAGCTGTCTCCTGTGAGGAGCTGGGGCTGGAATCGGAGCAAACCACTCTGAAACCTTCTGGCATTAAGGAGAGTTGAGCGCTGAATTTGTTTTAATGGGCAGGGCCTGACTGGTAACAATCAGCCACTAAAATCTGATGCAGTAGGAAGAGGTGCAAAAAAAGGGGAGTAGGAGCAAAATACTAGCAGCAAGAGCAAACTTGGGACAATAAATGAAGATATTTCCATTTGGAAACAGAGGTTCAGGAGACCTGGGGAGGGTTGGATGATTGATGTGATGTTCTGTGAGATGAATTACAGGGTTTGAGTGTCTTGGGAGCAACCAGGTGACTGGATCCCTACAGGATCTCACACGAGATCACACTCTTGGGGCAGTGTCAGAGAGCGCCTTCACTTGCCAGACACTCTGGTGACAAGCACATGTCCCAGAATATCCGGTCTTGAGCCCTTTCCAGCTTGGGGAAGGACCACTTCAATATTCATTGTGGATAAAGAAGAATAATGCTTCTATTTCCTTTCTCTGTTCTTCTTTTTTAATGAGAAAAGATCTCAGTAAAAGAAACTTGTTGTTCAGAGATCTCACTTCCAAAACTTTTTCCTCAGAGTGATTCAGCCTGCAATTTTAGAGTTTGTTTAATTACATTTTTAAACTTCCCTCCCTTAATTACTCTTTTTTTTTTTTTTTCTATTAACACCTAAATATGCTACTATTTGGGGCACAAACAGACAGAGATTACAATTAACAGAATAATTACACTCTTTTTGTCAGTGTAACCTCATGGTACAGAAAGTATTACAAATCCATTTTAAAACATATTAAATGTTCATATTAATGAGGATAATAGAGAACAAGTACCAGCAAACTAAATATTGTTAATGATTTTGAGCTATTAAATTCATTACCATTTCCTTTCATAATAAAGTGGTTAGTTGCTAATTAGACCTTTTTTAACTCATCGTTATTGAATTCATTACATTGTGTGCAGTTAACCCTTGAAGATCTGCCTGGGTTTACAGATGCAATTAAAAAATAATTTCAGCAGCATCTGAAGCTGAGATGCCATTCTCAAACCCGCTTGTATTTTTGACAGTAGCTCCATGTACTTTTCTCCTGGTACATTTTCTTGACACATCATGCCTAGCAGCTTCTCAGCTGTCACAGCAGCTCCAGCAACACGTACGATGGAAACATGCTGTATTCATTTCATTTAATAGCGTTTAATGTTAGAGCTAAAGTGGAACCCACTTGTTTGGCCAGGGAAAAAAATACCCATCAGCGCGCTAAATGGTTGACGTCAACGAGCTGCTCTTCTCCGAGTTAAATCTGCTGGGAGCTGGGATGAGGTACCTTTTCCTCCTACAAAGATGGATATGCTTGTGCCTATCTGGGTATCTGGTCTTTCACTGCAACCCTAGATGGAAATCCCATCCCTGCCAGAGTTCATGTCAAAAATTCTCTTGACTGCAAAGCATCCCTGAGTTCATCTTTCAGCAGCTCTGAGGGTTTGCTCCACTCTTGGGGACAGGGTGAGTGCCACCGTGCCTGTGTCTCATCCTGCAGATCCGATTCCCAGAGAGGAAACTCCTGGGGACTGAATCAAAGGGCTGCTTTGCTTCTCCTTCTTCCTCCTGTCCTCACTCATACAAGCGAGTACAGAGCCTCCATCTCTTCTTTCTTTTTGTGTTGTGTGTGTGGGTTTCTTTTCAAAAAACCCCAAACACGAATACCCTCCTTCCCCCACAAATACTTTAAAGTTACAGATATTTAAGTAACACTGGGACTAATGGACAGCACTCCATGCTTTTGCCTGGCTGCTGGTGGCACAGCAGCGTGGCAGGAGAGGGGCAACAGTGTCTGGCTGGAAAATGCCATTTCTGGAGCAGCTCTGCCGCGGCAGCAGGGCTGTGGCAGCGCCGGCAGGCAGATGTGAGCCACTCACGTTACTTGCTGCAAGGAGCCCCACCAAGGAACAATTTTACTTGGGTAGGAAAGGCTTGGTGACACTTATTGCTGCTGTGCTTGATGGCTGGAAGCCGGGCTGACGGATACCCTGCAAATCCAGGAGATAACAGATGAGCTGTGCGCGTCCTGCGCGGCTCTGGCCGAGCTCCTGTCTGGGTGTGATGTGATGTGGGGGTACAGCTGTGGGCCCCACCCCTGTTCCCCAGCGTGCTGGTTTAATACCCACACCACCAGCACGGATCAGTAACCTCTGTTTTATTTAAAACCTGCTCCCTTTCACCTGTGAACAGCGAGGGTATAAATGTGCCTCACCAATCACATTGGACTATTGTATTATACAGTCTATTGAATGTTTTTGGCAGGCATGAGCCCCTGTGCTACTGTGTCCTTATTTTATTATTGTTTTGAGGGTAGAGCTGTGTGATTATCCATTCTTGCTTCAGGCATAGCAAGCCATCTGGAATGCTTATTAAACCCACAGGCAGATCAGAAGGATATAACTCTGATGATGTACATGTACATGGGCTGTACTACATCATCAGAGCATTGCTCCTCTGATGATGTAGTACACATTAGTGGGCCTAGATAATGGATTAGGACTAGCAGAGTGAAAGTTAGACTTTTTGAAGGATGGATATGGTGAGGGGTTTTTTTCTCCCTCTGGGTAACTGCTGGCATAAGATGTGGAAAGGAAAATTTAAAAGTGAGCCAAGGAGGCTTCAAAACTTGTAAGTGCTTAGCTTGTCAATGGAGAGGGACAAGTGGTGATCAAGAGGCTTAAGGAGACAGCTTTGAAACCCTGAATCACTGCAAAGAGGTCATATGTGCTTGTCTGCTCAAGTGAAAAGGGACATGGAATGTGTCCAGGAAAATGCCGCTTCTCCGATCCTCCTTTGGTTGGTCACCACAGGGTGGGTTTTGGGCAGGACTTCGGCTTTTCCTCATCCTCCAGTCCCACAGCAAAAAACCCAACACCCTGTGTTATGACACACAGAACTAGTTTTTCAGCAGTTTCCAAATTTATGCTCATCACATATTTGCAAGTACTATTTAGAAATAAGCTTTTCAAATGAACGAGGGATCTGATCAGCTTTCAAACTAGCCATGTGTCTTCTTTTCGAGTATGAAAAGAAAATCAACATCAGTAATAAAGAAAAACAATCTGGGCCCTACGTATGGGCTGTAGGTGAAGGAGGGAATAACTATTTGCATCTCTGTGGAGTTCTAAATATAATTTCTATTTCTCTTTATTCATAACCCTTTTTGCAATGCTTTTCTGAGGTAGCTGATATTTGTCTAATCATGGAAAGGTGTTTCGTGTCTAAACAAAACCTTTTCCTGTGAAAGCTGGGAAGGTTTATAAAAGTTAGGTCATTCAGTCGGGAAGCTGAATGTGTGCTATGCAATTTAGATAACAAATTGCACACTTTAAATATCAAACTGTAAATATCAAGTACTCAAAAGAATATTGACATTTTTGAGCAATTCCAAAGAGTAACAGAACTTTCAAAGAGGAGCCGTGCATAGTGAACATATGCTCTAAAAATCATAGCTGTAAAGTAAGGCAAATGCCTGTTTTAACAATGGCAAATAGCAAGTTGGGAAAGGAATGGGGTCACCTTTTATTAATGCTCAGCATGTCTCAGGTTTGTCAACACCCTCACCTGTGTGGCTGAGGAAGGGTGTGAGGCGTGAGCGGGGAGGTGCACATTTCAGTTTGTGATTTTGGGTGCAGAATACAGCACCTGAGTAATTGCTTTGCCAAAATCTTTATTTTAGGGTGACTGCGTGGCTTTGCAGTTTGATGGTGATCAGGTTATCCTTAAGGTGTAAAGGAGGGTTAGTAAAAATTCCTGGAGTTCATAATTTACATGACTGTCAACTGATAGTTCTCATTTGACAGATTTTGAGGTTTTCCTGGTGAGGAACCACAGTGAGCCCCAGTTTGTGACTTTTATGTGCTTCTCTTTATTTGTTGGAGACAAGGAGAGTTTGTTTTCTCTTTCTGAGCAAGTATCCAGAGAAGCTTCAGTTTCATTCCTGTGAAAAATAGAAGGAAACTTGGAAAACTCTTCTCTTACTGCAAATCAAATGGCCCCTTTTTGGATAGTCCATGCTAGCACAGCTCTTGGGTAGCAATTTTGGCAGGAGGAGGGTGTGTGGGTGTCCGTGTGTGTATGTGTGTTGATTTCCAGATTTGCACCTCTCGAGTGTAGCATCCAGCTTTTGCCCTTTTTCAAGCCTTCCTTCTGTTCTTTCCCTGGTGCCTTACATGGTTTTGCTCACAGGGAGACCTTGCTTCTCTCCCCCACGAGCTGCCCTCTGTCCTCTGGAGTCTCCATCCTTGCATCCCACTGCAGGGCTGCTGCAAAGCTGGCCATGTCCCCCACTCACCCTGCCGTGCCAGTTTGCTTCTTTCCCTGCCACCACTTTGTCCCCAGCTCCTGTTCGCTGGGGAAGGAGATGACAAACTGTCACTTTCTCAAACACCCTCTCCTCCACCGACTACTCTTAAAGAGGCAGTGGGATAAATGAAATTCAGCATTCGAAAGGCTCAACTCCTCCAGAAAATATTCCACCCACAAGTGGGGAGCTTCAAAATCCATTCCTAGCAGTTAATGCTCCATCCTAAATGACACAGCTTTTCAGTAGTGACATGTGCATTGATCTGCATTACAAAAATAAGAGAAATAGCACTTCTTTTCAGCAGCAGATAATTACCAGCATACATCAGGTTCCCTCCTGCTGATACCCACAGGGTGGAGGGGATGGGAGTGGGCATTAGGTGGAGGGGATGTGGCCGGCTCGCACGTTCAGCCAGATAAATAATATTGATTGGGATTTGTGTGGAGCCTGGGCACACCCCTCCTGGCTGGTGTGCTGAGCCACGGGGGGACATTCGCTCCAGTTACAGGATTTCACCCCAGCCATGTCTGCCACACAAAGGTGCTGGTTAGGCACGAGCGAGCTGGGAGCTTCTCCAGCCCTTACCAGGAAAGGTCAGAGCCAGGTGGCTGCGGCCCAGGTGGAAGAGCGGGATCAACTCTGGGACAGACGTGTGAGAAACCCTGCCAGTTCCATCAGTGGGGCGCAGCCTCCCCGGCAAAAGCACAGAACTCCCCTCTCTGCCTTGCCTGCCACCCCTCTGCACACAGGCAGTTTGGAGCTGTGGGAGGTAATTCCCAATGGCTGGCTGCTGATTTTTGCAGTCTGCATGATGAAATGTTGTGCTCCACTGGGACCAGGGTCTGCCTGAGGTGTTTGAAAAGTCCTCCTCTCTGGGGCTTGGCTCTGGGCTCCGATGAGCAGCTGCTGCTCTATTCAGGTGAATTCAGCTTTGCAGCAGCTTCTGAGCTCCTCTGCAATGAACTCCCCTTGGGCAGGAGACACTTCAAATACCTGTGAGGGAAGGGGTGCCACTCACCAGCCACCAAACGCCTCCACTGCCCCCAGGCAGGACAAGGGCCTTTACGTGACTCACCTCTCTTCGGGGCAGGTGTCTAAAAAATCACTGCTGTCATTTTTTCTGGCTGAACCATCAGTACACAAGAACACCTTCATTTTCACAGGAGTGCTGGAAAAGCTGCAGCTAGCAGGGAAAGGGGCTGCTGCTGCCTATGTGGGACCTTCCCACTTCTCACTCATAATCTGTCGTACTTTGGAGGCGAATAAAGCCCATTGGCAATGGGACTGAAAGTGCTTTCTGGGTCTAAGCATGCTCCAGTGTTTTAGCTCCACTGAATTTCCTCTCATCAGTGGATGCAATCTGCCGTGAGAAAGTTTTACTGTCTCTGAGTCCTTATGAAAACATTCTTAGATAATTGAGACATTCCCAAACAATTAAGATAACCAGATGTGTCTGTTATTTGTAATTACCTGAACATGAATTCTTTCTTCAAGAACAGTTCCATTTTTTTGTGCTTTTTGAATTACTCCAGATAATGGATAGGAAGATTAACTCCTCTGAAAAGTAATCTGTGGTTTGTACCCAGTATGTCTCATTCTGATGCAAAATCACCTCCTCCCAGAATTAAGTACTGAAACAATATGTGAAATGAACTTTATGGTTCTGCTGTACCTGTGATCCCCAGCCTGCAGAGCCTTTACAGGTGACACCATGGGGTGAACTTGGAGGCTTGAAGTCTATGAACAACCCATGAAGAAGATGCTAAAATGATTTCTTCAAGCAGGGAAAATTGCTGGAGGCTCAAAAGTGGTTTCACAAACCACTTTGTTAAGTAGCACAGTTTGAGTAAAAAGGCTTTTGCACATGCTGCATTTGCACCTAGAGCTTCTGAAGCATTTTCATTTTACAAAGCACCTTTTGCTGCAGTGCAGTGCCCGAGGAGAGGGAAGTCAAGGCAGCCTGGCAAATCCACAGCATAGAAAAGACACCTCTGCCTTTAGTCACTCCTGAGCTTCAATATCAAAATTGGTATTTCCAGTCATGACTTTCTGTTGCAAAATGAGTCTTTGAAGTCTTCCCCACTTCATCAAACAGAGCTTGATTGAGAACGGGCTGTTAGCACCCATCTCTGGGGTCAGCATTTGACCATCCTTGTCTGAGGAGCCTCCTTCTCTCTGCATGCTCCTGGTGGGTTTCCCTCCTGCTGTGCCTGCAGCTGTGCTCCTGTTTCACCAGGGCATTGGCTCCAGTCCTGTGTAGTGCAGGCTGTTTGAAGGCAGCTCCCTAAATTCAGCTCCCCACCAGGAGCTATGTGTCAGTGGTCCTTTCTGCAGCAAGGGCTATAGCTCTGTGCTGGTTATTCCTAAATTGGAGTCATTACCTTCAAATCCCTTCTTCTGGTCCTTTTCCTGGCAGTGTCTCTATGGAGAGACAGGCAAAGGGCAGCACTGTTGCAGCTCAGGGCAGTTAAGTCGTTTAATCACAGCTGTTACCCTCACATCTCACTGCCCATCTGATACCTGGGCACTGGAAAGAGGAAGGGGGAAGTATCCAAGTCCCAAGGTTCTGGTCTACTTTTCCACTCCTGACTTAATGGCCTCATCTTTGTCTTCTCCCCTGACAAATTCCTCCTATTCTGTATGTGCTGGTAATTAACAGTGCTGAGACCAGTGGCGATGTCACCTTCCAAGGTGTTCTTCCAAGAAAAATTTATTTTTAAGAAAAAAAGGAGGAAAAGAAATTCTTGCATGAGCACCTAATGACTGGTGAGTTCAATATTATTTTTTTTTTTTTCCCTGAAGCTCTTTCCCTCTTTCTCTTGACAGTTTTGCTTTGGGTGCTATTATCTTTGTTGTCCCAAAGGAATTTCCTTGAGTGTGTTGGTCATGTACATATCAACTGAGACTTCTGTCACCATTTTCCACCTGCTGAGGACCTGCAGATCACAGTAATGTCTGGGTTCTGACAATAAATGGGGCTTGGAGATGGTTTGGGTGAGAAATGCCTGTTTGTACTCCTGCTCATGGTCAGAAGGTTTGCTCAGTATGAGGTAAAGTCCATCCTCTCTGCTGCACACAGGGAGCTGGGACACCTTTCCCACAGAGGAGCAGCACGTGATGGAGGATCTGGTTGTTAAACTCCTTCTCCTTCAAAGGTGGAAGGCATCACTGAGTTGTTACCTGGGAGCCTACTGATGTTTGCAGGCATTTTTCATCCCTGGAAAATGCAAGGCAGGATTTCTGGTGCAGGGAGGCAGTGTAGCACTGATTTCTTCACTGGGTTCCTTCAGGGTTGATTCTCCTCAATCAGACCAGTCCTTTTATGTTATTTTATATTTTATATTATGCACGTTTTTGTGTTGCAGGAAAGGAACATGCATGTTTGTGCGGTCATTTTGTGTTGGTCGGCACAAAATGCAGGAATCTTTGGAGGTGAACTCCATTCTGGTAGGGAGAAAGGAGCCTTATCTGAAGCAAACCATGTGCTGAAGTTTGCCTTCAGGTGAACTAAGACTTTACAAAGACTGGCTTGGGATTTCAGGAATGGCTTGAAGACCTATAATAAAGTAGAGTTGCACAAAAGGATTTAATTTTAATAGCACTGTGTGTGAGAGCAGGAGGGAGAAGGCTGGAGTTTAGTCACATGGAACCAAAATATAAGGGAAGGGCAGCAGAGGGAGAAGAAAACTGGGCTAGGTCAAAAAGATTGCAAAAACATCCAACAAAAGACAAGCAAAAGCACAAGGAATGAAGGAGGCTGGTAGAAAAGTGTTTGTTCAGTTTGAACATATTTGGTACTGGGACAAGAGCAAGGTGAGAAGGGAAAGGAAATGAAATTGAGCCTAAAACTACTTCTGTATCTACTGCTGAAAAGTGTTACCACTACTGAAATGTGGTTTTTCTTCCCTTAGAGAATGTGTGAATGCTGTTCTGTTTCCCCCAGGAGTTTCTTAAGTGTCTTTTTGTACTAACAGTAAAGCAGACATTGTGGTCCTACAGTGAACAACATAGAAGGTGTGGCTGAAGGTGCCCAGGAAAACAAATCCATGGAATATGTCTCTTTATCAGCACCACCTAAATGTTTTGTCAGATGCAAGTTGGTCTCAGGAGCACTTCTGGTGGAGCACTGGGGCGGGCTGGCAAGGCCAGGAAAAATGCTTCAGGCTTGGAGCTCCCCATGTCTCCATTCCTGCAGGCTGCTCAGGCAGTTCCCTCTCTGTCTCTGTCCCCATGGATGGAAAAGGCTGGGTTGCAGCCCCTCATAAATGCACTGTGCCCTTCATGGTCCCTTCTTTTCCAACATGTGGAGGGAAACCTTTCCAGGGCTGAGCCAAGGATGGCCAAGGACAGCCCTGGCCTTGGGGGTCCCGCTGAGCCCCCTGCCCAAGCAGCATTCAGACCTGCTTACCCAGCCTGCCCTCAGCACAAATCCTGCATTTCCAAATAAATATTTTAACAAAAGGGAATTGTGTAGATTGTTAGTGTAGCTTATTAGGTTTTAAAAATTCATGTTTCTAAATTCCCAGTATTATTTTCCCCTTGCTTTAAAGGGAAGGGAAAAAAAAGAAAAAAAAAGGAAAGAAGGGGGGGTGGCAGAATCTCTTTTCAATAAGGGTTTAATTGTCTGTTTCATCTGGAAAGCTCTCTGAATTGAAACTCCCTTCTCCACAGTGCTACCTGAGCACTTCACAATTTTATTCTCTTGAAGTGTCTATTTTACCATTTGTCTCACTTTCAAGCTTTTAGCTAGAACTGGACATTTGTGGCCAGACAAAGGAATTTAAACTAAGTAGCGTGTTATGGACTACTTCAGGTGACTCTGCTTGGATTATATCACTCTGACACTGCAGCAGCTAAAGCAAAGGGCATTAACACGAGCCTATTGAATGTAGACCTGCAACTGAGATGAGAGAATTTCCCTGAATTTCCCATTGCATCTTTCTACTGACCTTACCCCTGTGTTTGGGAGATGCCTGAGCTAAGAGAAATATTTTATCTTTGGGGTTTTTTTAAGTTCCTAGAGAAAGATGCTTATGTATCAGGAAATGATACGCTTTACCTGGGGTAGCTCTGGATATGGGAATTTGGTTTTCTGTCTCATTTGATTACCAGCTTGGAGCTTAGGTTAGAAAATGGAGTAGACTTAGTGGCATTAATGGTAAGGAAGACAGGGCTGCTTTGTAATGGGAGGTGAGGGCAGACACTTGAGTCTGGCAGAGTTTTGCAGTAGGGGACAATAATGAATATGAGTGGTAAATCAGTCAAATGACAGATAATTCCTCATGGAAAACTCCAAGAGCCACTGGACTGGAGCTGTTGGAGATTTGCGAAGCAGTAGCTGCTCTGAGGAGGTGCTCAGGATCACATTGTGCTGGCAGTCAGAGGTACCAGCACCAGGAGGTAATTTGGGACATAAAACCCCTCTGCTGCTACTGTCTGTACTCAGGTACACTGCAGGAATGCCCCTTCCAGTACTGCTCAGAAGGCATAAAATATGCTAAGCAGCTGTTAAAGGGGAAGAAATAACATGTGGCAGAGAAAGATGAAGGATATGCATAAAAATATATAGGAGACACTTCTGATGGAAATGTGAAATGTGACATTTTTGTGTCTGGATGCTGCAGAGTGCAGTGGCTGTGCTGGTGGCAGGGCTGCAAAAGGGTTGTTTTTCTATTAAGGGCAAACAAAATGAGGGCAAAATTTTTTAAGCTGAGGAATTTTGTGGTACTGGGAGGCAAATTACTGCACGCCCTGGTACAAAAGAGCAGGGGTAAACAACACAATGTGCTGGGAGTTGCAGCTGCGTGTGCAGCAGTGCCGTGCATACATTAAGTGCCCGCGTTGTCAGGGCGAGTGACAGCGGTGACTGAAAGCCAGGCAGGAGCTCCTGTCAGCGCCGGGCAGAGTCACAGCGCTCCTAATAACCAAGTCTATTCCGGTTACATCTGACACGGGCATCCAGAGCCTCTGCTGTGGGGAATCTTATTTATTCTCACCCAGGGAAGGCCGCTGAGCTGCTCCATTGGGTGCAAGCCTCCTGCTGTGGCAATTAGACAAACTCATCCACGCTGGTTCATCAGGAGGACGGAATTTTCTGCACCCTCTTTCCTTTCTGTATCTTTTTTTCCCTCCTGCTGGACTTTACTGTAGGAAGGATGAAAAGAAAAGCATAGGGACAGCTAAAGAATGCTCTTCTGGAGCTGTGTCTTGGATGTTCTGACCATTTGTGAAGTTATTCCGTGAGGGGCAGTGAGTCATGGAAGTCTGTGGTTTTGTGCCTACCACTGTGCACCAATTTGTGCAGAAAAGGGACTGCCGAGCCCCAAGTTTCTCCTTCCTCCCCAGAAAAACCCTTCAAAGGCCAAATCAGGAGATTTAGGCTGTGTTCCAGTTTGATTAAGGTAGGTCTGTGTGTGACTTACCCTGGGCTGAGCATATCCAAGGCAGGAAGGTAAACATCCCATTGTGCTGGATTTGATGGGAGAAAATCCTGGAAAACCTTGTGCTTTTCTAAGAAAACTGCCAGAGGCAGATTATTAGGTCTGAATTAAAATGCAGACGAGATTCATTAAATTATTGACCCTGCCCCCTCCAAAAAAAAGTCAGGTTGCCATCTTAAATTGACAGCATTAGAGACAAATTATGTGCACTGATTAATAAGTGTGGGCTAAATTACGCTCGGAGAGCGGATGGAGTGCAATGGGAACGGGAGCGAGGGAGGGAGCGCAGGAGGCAAAAGCCACCCTGCCTGTGGGCACAGAGCAGTGCCAAGGGCTGGGGGTTCTGTGGCACCAGGGATGATGGAGGAAGGAGCAGGAGGATGAGCCTTTTCCAAGGAACCCGTTCCCGCTGGGATGCTACTGTGACGCCCTGGTTGCCAACGTGCTCCCCTGGGACATCGATGTTACGGATCTGTGCTAAGCTCAGGGAGTGCCTTACCCCTTTTCTTTGGGATAGGGGGAGCTTTGCATTCAAAAAAGGAAAAAACCCACCCAAACTTTGGATGGGTTGTATTTAAAAAGTTAAATAAGAAGGGTGGAGTAAATTAGAGACTTGAGAAGCTAATTTCCATCACAGTGGGGGAAAAAAATATACTGACCATTTCAGCATTTCAAACAAAAAAAGGGAAAAGGCAGGCATAATAACATGTGGATTACTCACAAGACATAATTCTCTGCAAATACTATGACCGGTACATAAATAGCAAAATGAATGTTATTAACATGTTAATTTTACTAACCCTTTAACCTATTGATTAGCCAAACAGAAGGAAACAGCATCTTTTCATGCTTCACCCCCCCCTTGCTTTTCATGTAATTGGATTCAAATTCACATCTGTAGCTACTAAACCAATGTTTTCAACCTTTCTTCTACACCTCCCCACCCCCAACTGTTTAACCTCCCTTCTCCAGTGCTGGCATAAATGTAAGCCTTTATTTGTGAATATTCCGATAAGCACTTTGCCTCCAACTATATTGTTCAAGTACCAGCATCATTGTTACAGCTGTAATTGTTACTATCAAGACACAGTTCTTTGTAATTAGAAAGTCAAGATGGTATTCAGCAGTATGGCAGCACAGATTCTCATTTGTTAGGCTATTAGAAAAAAAATGTTTACAGAGAAAACAGTGTCATTGTTTAGTGCTCTTAATTGACCATCTGCCTGGTAAAGAAATGTCCAAAGAAGGATAAATAAGACTATAGTGCACTTATTTATTTATTTTCTTTGTGCAATGCGTAAATTAGGAAAAGCAACAGCAGATCCAAACTAGACAAGACATTGCTAAATCAGGCTGCAAGTGAAATCATGTCATGAATACATTAACTTTTATTTCTCTCAGTGTCAAGACTCATGTCTGCATCTTCCTCAAAGTTTGTTGGGAAGAAAAAGGAGGCCAGATCTTGGTGGGCACTGTGGAGTTGACAGCATTCATCTTTTAACAAAGTCAAGCATATGCTGCTTTGAGTGCAGCATCTTTGCATGCTCAATGACGTGTTTAATGTCACCTTTCCCACTGTAAATCATCCCTGAGTAAATCCACAAGGGAGAGTGGTACTAGGAATTAAGCAGGAGAGAAATAAAATTCATGACCATGTGGTTCTATCTCAGGGAATTTGGTACGTATTGACAAGAGAGATTCACACCTGACGGGGCCGAGAGCTAATTTGTAGTAGGGTTGTTTATCTTCTGCCTGAAAGGAATACTTTTTCATATTTAATGTGCATTTTCCTCATCTCCATGTGTGTATGTGTTTGTGATTTAGCGTGGCTAAGGGTGCATCTGCTTTTGCTGCTTGGCAAAAATGTAGTTTCAAATTTCAGGCTAATTCAGAATTCTGAGTTTTCCCTGCGAAAAAGTAAAAGAGGCGCATTTGGCCTTCAAAAACCAGGTTTGATGTTTTCATTGCACAAGGCGCTGTCTTAGGTAGGGAGTGTTTGATCTGTTCTTGCAGCATTTGTTTACAGGCTTCAAATGAGAAATAAAAAAAGCCCAACAGTATTACCATGCTAAACCAATATGGTAAATGACCAAACTGATCTTCTGTACTATTTGTCTTCCAACATTCCAGGTGGAAATATACCAGTACATTTATATGTTGATTTATTACAGTGTGGAGTTGGAGGAAAAAAAAAAAAAAAAAAAAGGCAGGAAAAGGAGAAATTAACTAAAAAATAATAACATTTATAAATAATAATAATTTCTCAAAACATTACCAGTAAGAGGAGTCCCAGTTCTGCCTTCTCCCTCCCATGGACTGCAGGGTCCATGCACTGCTGCCATGACTCAGATGGTGGCAGGGGACAGAGCCAGTGACAATAGTCATGGTGCAGATAGGTAAAATTTCCCAATACTTCAAAAGCTGACAGTGCTCTAGCCATCAGCTCTTCAAAGTGAATTTGTTTCCATAAAACCTCTCCTTTGATGCCCTCACCTGAATCCTCAGGTATATCATCCCTCATCCATCTGTTCCTATTGAAATTTTCTGGTTTTTCATTTCCCCCTGGTTGCCAGACTAAATACTGACCCTAATAGTTTTTGTTTCTTATTCTTCCTTGGGTGTTTAGTCTTGTGCACTGATTTATTTTTTGTTTGAGTTTTGAGGGAATCTTGGTTTTCTGCCTGTGTCTGGTGGCTTTTGAGAAGGCGTGGTAGCTAATGGAACCTACCCATCATTTGTCTTAAAAAACACCAAACAAAACCCAATGCTTCTAAATTTGGAATTTGTGAATTTTTCACTGGTGCCAACTGTATTTTTTCAGAAAGCAATGAGCCACATTTTCACCATTGTTTTTTTTGCTTTCCGGTAGGGAATATAACTAATATAGTGACTTCCCTTCAGCAGCTACAGGAAGGTGAGAAGTGGACAGAGCTTCCAGGATACTGAACCTTTTTCATGTCCTAGAAACACACAAAATTATGACTTCCAAGACCTTTCTTTGATCTCTCCTGACCTGGAACCGATGGAAGTGGTGGGACTGGAAGCCTGCTCAGATATCCTGTGTGGATGAGGTCCCCATTCACAGCGCCCCTTTCCTTGGTGCTGGGTGAGTTTGAGAAGTGCTCAGTGATGACTCCTGGCAGGTGGCTTCACAAAGTGCCCCTGTGCCCTCCTGCCCAGCACTGGGGCTGTGCTGGCACCCACGTGTCACCTTGTCCCTGCGTCCCCTCCGTGTGTGCTCTGCAGAACCGAGCAGAATGAGCGGCTCCAGAAAGTCTGATTGACACCAGTAGTTTTAAGCTCATGCATGTCTAGCTACTTGTTCAATTTGTTTAGTCCAGTGGTCTCCTTTATTAGGAGCCTTAGGGTTTTTCTTTTGATTTGGCAGGATGATTATAATGAGAGCTCCTTAGTGCTACTCCACCAGGGTATCTGCCCACTTGCTCTCAGCCTCTGCTGTATAGCTTGTGATTAATGTAAAACAGTCAGATGCCCTTCAGATCAGTCGAATTTGGGGATTCTATTATAAACATGAAAAGCGTGCTGACCGCACAAAGCCCTTGGTGGTACCAATTAAAGACAGCGCCATTCAGTTGGCACTTCTCATGCCGCTGCTTTTTTCCCTTTTTTTCTTTTTTCCTTTCACGGCCAATCTTTTCCACAGCACTGGTGGCCCCGCCGCCGCTGCCACGCACCTGGGCCATGCTCCAGCCCCAGGGCACGGCTTCCACCTTGCTCTCCCTTCTCGCTGCCCAGTTTCTGTGCCCCTCAGCTCATCCTCCATCTGGCCAGGCGTGAGCAGTGGGATTTGAGCCCAGCCTCTCTTGGTGTCACCGAGCAGGGCCAGGCAGAGCTGCCTGCGCTGCCCCCAGCAGAAAGCCCCGTGGTGTCCCCTCCCCGCTGCTGCAGAGGCTCCGGGCTGCCACCGCACATCATTTGACAAATTTCACGGTAAGACCCCAGCTTATCATCATTATCTTTTTATTTCAGTCAGTATTCCAAGTATTCCTTGGATGTCATGAGTGAAGAGCTGGATTACACACAAAGTGTCCAGTGTTAAATCCTATTTACATGCAAAAGTTGTGCCAGTTTACCCCGAGGTTAAATCAGTGCAAACCCCTTCTGTGAGGACTCTTCTAAACTAATGAGAATGACCTCCCATAATTTCTTTAATTAAAGAACAACAACCACCTAAATCAAGATAAAACATGCTTCATATTAAATAAGGTTGGCCAAGCAAATGGGTTTGCTTGAAGTGCTGACTCCTCTTTTTACACCTATTGAAGCCACAAACGCTTTGGACAGAGCCGGTCCCAGCGCTGGTTTCTGACTCTGCAGCAGTGAGAGGATGTCACACCTGCCCCTCTAAAGGCAGCACAGGCTCTGCCTCTGCCTGGGAGGTGGCCGAGGTCTCTCTCCAACATACACCCTTTGTGCTAAAGCCACTGCACCACTTCTGATATTCCACAAATCCATACAAACTGTCTGGATCAAGGCAAAGCGTTTTTTCATGGAAGTTACTCCCCCCTCCCACAACTCCATGTTTGTCAGAAAGGAATAAAACTGTACCATATAAAAGCAGAGGGCACAATCCTTTATTTCTGAAATTTTATCTTCCAGAGGCAGGTTTTTCCTTGCATAAGACTCACCATAAATCTAAGGTCTTGTAACTTTGATCTATTCACCCCCTGCTTACAACATAGACTCCAATCCCACCTCTTCCTTAATGGACTGTAAGGAATCGAAGAACACTTGTGTAAGGAAAAAAAAAACAGTACTGGATCCTTATTTCTCTGCTCATTTCTTAAATTAAAAAAGAAGATTTTTAGAAGCCTCTTTGAGGGCACTTTCAGTTGTGAAGGCAAGAACCATCCTCCTCCTTTCCACTGCTGATTCCTGTTTGTTCGGGGTTTGTGTCACTGTCCCCATCAGTGCTCAATGGCTGCTGGATGGGGCTCAAAGCCCAGCAGAGCCAAGCAAAGTTACCCTGTCAGGGTGTGCCTGAGTCTGCATCTTACTGCAACAAAACCTTAGAAACAAAATCACTGTGATTAATCCCAGCAGAAAATGTGGGCAAAACCGGAATGTGATTTTCTTCTCAATCAATATTATGGAGCTCCCACCGATCTTTTAATAATGTTTTGTTTATGGATGAAAAGATACTGAGGTCCCAATACATTACAGTCATTCATGTTTAGACCTGTAAATGAACCCCAAAATAATCGTCATATTTTGTTGCCTGCTGCACATATACGCTCAGCTTACTTGTATATAAATTAAAGATAAACTGCATTTAATCCTGTTAAGCATTAAAACGTGAGCAAACAAATTGACTAACAAAATACAGGGGGATGGAAGAAAAAGAAAATAAGCTCAGGAAATAATTGGTTCTAAGGAAGTTAATGAAAGTTTGTAGCATGCTTTTTATATGAATAGAGTTCAGAAGAGATTATTTTTTTGAAGTGTTACTCACAAATCTCCCGTATCCACAATAGATCTTTTGTTAACTGTACCTGCACATTTATTGTGTATGACAGCCTAATAAAATGAAGTCATTTTAATAAACATTGTATCAGAATATCCTATCTTCTATGTGGCACTGCGAATTTCCACTACTGAAGGAAACATTTAACATTCTCACCATTTTAATACTTTTAATAAATATTTGCAATTCCTGTGATAATGCATAATGGCAGAAAAATGCATTGCCTCCAAAATTTATGTGGCTGCTGGCAGGTGGCCATTTTCCAATTTTCTGTCTCGCTAATATACATTTATTATGTATTTCTAAGGGCTTTTCAGTGTTTGGCTTGCCATAAAATTGCTATTTCTTTTACAAGAGAAAGTGCTCGTGACAAAGAAATCTCAATTGAACCCAAACCTGACAAATGGACATCTGCTGGCCAAGCCAGAGAAGAAAAACATTTGCCCAATGTGGCTCTCGGTGTGATGCCTTCCCATCAGCCACAGTATGTTTGGATCAGAGGCTCGCATTCTGAACCGCTAACAAGAATCAGTCCTTGCTTAGTAATATTTCCTGAAGTGTGACATTGTGTTGCATCATGTTCCCCGTGACACAACACGGAATAACATCACGTTACATGATGGGTTATGACTTAGGCAAGAAGATGCAAGTTAATACCATGCATTACATTTTATTTTGTCTAAATTGCGGGAGCGGAGTGTACGATGAGCTGTGAGTGGTCTCTTCTGTGCTGGCTTTGTACAATTTATACAACAGCTATCTTTATAGTACCTGAGCATCCACCAGCACATAATTAAACTTCTATTGATAGCTGAAATCCTTGAATCTCTCACTAAGCACATATCGTTCTCTGTGTTTAAGTAGCAGCATTCATTTGAAGAGCCAGGGAGCAGGGACTAAGTATGAAGCCTAAACAGGCAATAAGAAGTGGTAAAACTACTGAGATGATGCATTCTTACCCTCTCAATGCAAGGAAGCTGATTTTGTGGAACTTTTTATGGCATTCACAGCAAAGCAGGGGATAGTCTGTATCACGGAGCTTGTGCTTCTCGAGGATCCTTTCTGGCAGCAAATGATGCTCAGAGAGTGTGATTTGTTATCAGGGAGCTATTTGTGATGGCCAAGATAGAAGGGCACTGAATAAATATCTACAGCTCTCAGGAACTGAAACATGATGGCGCAGGAGATGGAAAGAAATATCTCAAATAGGCAGAGGAACAGAACCTCGCTACCAAAGGTGACTGCAAATTCAGTAGTTTCTGTTTTATTTTTTCAAAGTGTGAAGCAACAGTATAATCCAAATTTATAATATACTGTATATGAAGTTCTTCAGTAATAAGCCTTGATTAAACTAATTCCTGGAATGATAAATGCAGTTCCCCTGAAAGAGGCTACTGTACAAGAGGTTTAATTTCTGATTTGCTGGGAAATTATGGGCAGGTTGCTCCATAGTCTGCATTTTTGGTTTTCCCTTTACTTGACCTATTTTGGCCCCAGCTCAGGAAAGAATCACTATTTGGGAAAGTGTTTAATGGACTTACTGTGAATATTTCAGAGCTTTCCTGAATCACCTCTGGAGGTCCTGCAGCATTGGATATGGGGAAGACAAAGGCACATGTTTCATTAATGATCATGGGCTTATGGCAGGACTAAAACTGCAGTTTGGAACTGGCCAGGTAGAAAATTTCTGGGTATTTTTTTCTTTTTAACTGAAAATTTAATGTGTGTAATTCTTCCTTTTCAAATCATCTATTTCTCTATTTCAAAGCTAATTCAACTGAATTAGGTACAAACTTTGTGAATTCTCACCAGAATTTCCCAGCTTACAGTTAATATCTTGAATATCCGCCCAAAAATATAATAATTTTTAAAATGGCTATTTAAGCCAACAAACTATATATTTATACATGTTTATTTTATTAATGCATTAATGTATAGTTCTATAAAATATTTCTTATAGTGTGATTTATTATAGGGATCATACATTACAGGATACTGTATAATACAAATAGTGTTATATTGAAGTACATGATTAGTATTAGGGATTCAAGAGAAAAAAAAGCCATAATTTTTCTTTGCAAAAAGATAGTTTTCAAATATTGGGGGGAACAGATGAAGGGCCCCTTTTACCCTCATACTTAGGCCAGTGGCAAAGTGTAGATTGTTGTACATAACTTGTTTCTTGGTCTAATTGATTTCTTCTCCCTGAATTAATGCCTTTTCGGAAGTGCTTTGCAGCTTTGCTGCCGTGCAATACTTTGTTGTGCTCAGTCCATCTCACACCAGAGACGTGTCTGTGCTTTGTTTGCATTTGTTTTATGAAGTGGAGGACACGAGGTTTTTGTGTCGCTCATGTTCGATGTGGGTTGATAAGAACCAGATATTTGAAGAAATGGAGAAAAGCAGATTAAGGATTTCCTGTCCCCTCATGGCCGGTTTTCTCTTAGATGAAACGAAGGATTTGTGAGTGGGCACAAGTGAGTGATACTATCGTGTTTCTACCAGAAAGTTTAACTGTATCAGTGGGCTGCATCTTAGCATTTTTGATAAAGATTGTCTTCTGAGAAGAATGAATGTATTTCTTACTCTTGCTGCTGATTTCATCCACATCAGTGAGTTTTAATTTGCTTGCAAAAGATTTCTCAGAAGTAACTTTTCCTTACAAAGGGTGGCCATTAAAAAAATAGAAAAGAAACAAACCCCCACAAATAAAAGCAAAGAAAAACACCTGACAACAGGGAAACTCTGGCAGTTCTCCATGAATCTTCTTGAGCTCATACATTTTGTAAGTATTTAATGTGATACCTTGTAGGAATAGACAGCAGCAGGTGACTGCAGTAACTTTGAAGAACAGCTCTTTTCTGTCACTTCTTTTCCAGTGTGGCCCAACAGCATTCCTAACAGAAACCACTTGCACAGCATCCCCATTTCTCTCAGGAAAATCAGTATAGATTGGTAATAATGCAGAGCAACATACAATTAAAAATTAATAGCAAAATGATTACATTATTCACTTCTAGCAGAAAAACCCCTCTACCCTACAACAAAGGCCTTTAAAGCACTTTGGCTGTTTTCCAAAAGAGCTGATTAATCCTGCACCTAGCAGTGCTGCCTGCTCTGCCAGGCAGGAATTGCTGGGTGTTGGCTGAGGAGCTGGGCAGGCGGCAGGGAAGGCTCTGCTCCAATCCCCGTGCCCCTGGAGCGCTGCTGGTACCCTCCAGGAGAAACTGCATGGCAGGGCAGTCCTTTGGATTATTCCAGTAATCTGTGACATTCCAACTGAGAGACAATGCGTGGGGAAGCCAGGAGAGAGAGGAATTGCTTTGCTTGACTCCAAAACGAAGGCTTTGCAGTGTTACACAGATTATTCTGATCACAAAACTATCCTGCATTAGGGTTTTCAGCCTGAGATAATTGACCTTGACATCGCTCGCAGCAGTGGGCACAGAACTCTTGGTGCAGTGACTTACCTTGAAGAACAGCAACTGCACGGGATATTTACTTACTATCTTCTTTTTTTCTTTCATTCTTGAAAACTGTGCACTGCAAGGACAAGTAGGCAGAAGTGTAGTGAGGGATGGAAGGTATTTTATGTGGATGAACACATGAAGAGGTGATTATGTATTGCTAAAAGTCTAATCCCTGGATAAACTACAGTTTGCTATTAATTCTTTGGACTTGCTTAGCTGCTACTTAACATTTCCACGACTTAACAATTATATTCTTGAGCTAAGAGTAACTTTTCAACAAAATGTGTAGGGATTAGAAACATTGATAATTATATTAATTAATATTAATGGGAGTGACAATATTTGTAGTCATATGACAAACATAAGGAAAGCAGGGCTTTAATTTTATCAATTAATTCTGTTTCTAATTGCTTTCACTATTCAATTGTCAGAAGGTGTTCTCCTTGCAACAAGGGATGTGTTAAGCAGGAAAAGCACAGACCAGAATTAAGGGGAAAGAGAGCTCTGTGTTTGTATATGGTGCTGTCTCTTATCCAGAAGCATATTGAGCCTTCTCTGTGGGATTTGGATTTTCCCTCTACTTACTGTAAGTGCCAGTCATTTGGAGTAATGGGTTGAGTCTCATTGAGCTGGGTTAGTAGGCAGAGAGCAGGTCAGGAGCAGGGAATGCCACTGATTGAAGAGCTCTCCAAATTATCAACTGTCCTTCTTCCCACACCTTCCCATAGGTGCAGGATGAGCTCGGGACAGCGAGGCAAGCAAGCCTCGGAAAAGAGAGCTCCGGTGTGTGCATCTACAGCGACTCCTCAGATTTAATACCTTTGATGGGCTCCAAGTTGTCTCTGGAGGAAGGCAGGGAGCTGCAGTCCATTGGCCTTAATCCTTCCCTGAGCTCCCGTATCTTTATACTGCTCCACCAGCTCCACACTGCCGTAAAACCAACACAATCCACCCTCCACTCCCTGGTGTGAGGGAAATCCCTCACCAGGCCCCTTGCTGAGCGCTGCAGCTGCCACAGAGGCTTCCTGGCACCAGGAGCAGGGCAAACCCCTCCCTGCAGATGTGTCCAGAGCCCTGAGATGCTGCTCCTGCTCGGTGTCCGCACAGGCTGGGGCTGTGCACGCTCCAGGGGTGGAGGCCTCAAAGTCCCCATGGCCTGAGAGTGCTCTTAAGGCAGTGAAGTTTCCCCCTGCACAGAGCCCTCACCACACAGCCATCCAAGAGCCCGATAAAACAAATAATGATGATCTCCCAGGGCAGCTGCCATAAACAATGCTGCCAGCTAAGAATGGTGCCTTTGATGGCTCTGCAGGCGGAGAGCTCAGCCATCTCTCAGCTGCTGAACCCCAGCTTGCTGCCCTCGCAGGCTGTGCCAGCTGCTCCTGAAACACATTGGGGGCTGCTCTTCCTCTCAGCTCATCCCTCCTCTGCCTCTCCTCGGGGCTGGACCCTGTGAGGATGTCACCGAGCCCTGTGCAGGTGAGGGACACATGCTGCTTTAGTGGCCTCTGGCTTCTCCCAGATTACGTGGGAGAAGTGGCTGCTGCCTGCTCAGCTGTGCAGATGTTGGTCTCTACTGGCCTGGGGAGTTCCTCACCAACACCCCAGTAAATCGGGGGGGCTTGCTGATGAGGATGAGGAAATACCCCAAATTCATTTGCTTCTTGTGGGCTGGAGACCCTGCCCATGCCTTTCCCCTCCTTGTGGACATGCCATGCTGATCCCCAGCATATCCGCATCTGTGCGTGTTTTTAGGATAGAGTCGGGAAGCACAACTCTGTCTTGTTGTGCAAGCCACGTCATTGTCAAAAGGCACTGTCACATCTTCTGTGCTGGTATAAATTTTGCCTCTTCCCTATATCCTCTTCAGGGGACAGAGTTCAGAATGAGCCCTTTTGTGTTTGTTTCCACTGCTCTGGGATGGACCTGGGAGCCTTTGCCTGTCCCCATCAGGAAGCACGGGTTTAATGTATCCAACGCGCCAGAATTGCTTAATGAGTGCTCAGTGAATATTAATAAAAGTTTGGACGTGACTCAGGCTACAATGACTGAGAAGTTTGAAAGCTTTGGTTCAAGATTACAGGAGGCTGTGAGAAAATATGGTATCCAGCAGCTAGCATATAGTGTGGATATTTCACTATCCAGGGATCTCTAATTACTAATAATGTACAGGAACAGTATGATATGTCCTTACAATTGCAGAATCCTTTTCAAAGATAATCTTTAATAGTTTATTTGACAACCTGTAAAATTATAGAAAATTATTAGTCTTGGGAATTACAAAAATCCCCATAGTACAGTCAAACAATAAAATTATAATTACCTGTGGGTAATTGAAATGTAACTGTTTTTTTATTGTGTATTACACATCAATAGCAACATAAGTTCAAGAGTGTCCCACTCCCCTCCCTTTTCTTTTCCCTACAGAAGTGGGGAAAATGGACAACCCTGCTGGTATCTTGTGAGCCCTTGTCACAGAACAGAGCTTGAACAATTTCGATTAAAGCAGTATGTTCGAGACTGTCATTAGACCTGCATTAAATTACATATCTGGAATGTTAAAAATAAAGAGTACTGAAGCTTATTCACAGCTGCCTGTGGTAAAGTATGTAGTCAAGGTTTTTATTATCTTTGAAGTTCTTATTTTTCTCTTTTCTAAAACTTATTGTTTCATCAAACAAATACCTAGCACATTTAAGAACAGTGTGAGCACACGAGCAGAATTGCTGGAGCTGGATAAAGCATTAGCGTGTTTCCATTCTGTGCTCACTTGTATTGTTTAGTACTAACAATGGTAATTTATCAATTATACAGGAGGGAACAAAGCCCTCCACTGTCTCACAGCTCCAAACGTACCTGGTGCAAGGCCCAAAGCTGGAGATCCTTCCAGACCTTGGGAGGCACCATTTACCATGAGCATTTGCAGGGCCAGCATTTGCCTTGTCCCCTTGCAGTGACCCCATGGAGGTTGCTCAGTACTCAGCTCCAAGACTTCCATGGCTTTTTTCCTAAATCAGGAAAATTAAAACCTTTTTTCTTTCTGACCTGGGGACCTTGATAATGACATACCACAGCCTGTTCTTGTCTAGTTGGTGAGACCGTCCAGTCCCTCTTGTCATGTTATTTGTGGTGGCTTTAGAGACTTTCACACCGATCTGAACGATAAACCCCAAACTTTTGGATACTGCTCAGCCAGGACAAACCCCAAAACATGGTGTGTTTGACAATTAATTGTCTATACAGCAGCTTTGTTATGCACTGCTGAGATGCACAAAATCATCTATAAAAGGATCAGACTGGCTACTTTGATCTGATTCTATAAAGTGCTTTGTGATCATAATGTGAATATAACAGCACAAGTAAAAATATCTCTGTTTTATTAAGAGTTTCAATTAAAGTGTTTAATACACAGATTTTATCGTGAGAGGCATCACAAAGACTGAGTACAACATAATGGCAAGCCAGGTATTGTTATGATTATCATTATTATTATTTATATATGATCACTGAAGTACTAAGTGAAAACTGGGAAATGGAGTTCCTGAGCCCCAAAGAGCTCACAGTAACAGCTGTTTTTGGAGGATGCAACAATAGCAGACCAGCTCTGCTTCATGGAGCAATTAATGGTGCATACAGCCCAGTCTGGAAGTTCCTGGTCCTGAATGGGTTTTCCCATTTTCAAAGACCAAAGAAGGTAAGATTTCAGTTGGATCCTGCCTTTTTTATTCTGGTGCCTCTTACTCTTCCCACTGCCTCTTTTCTCTGCCTGTTGGTGTGAAGGGCACCCCTGCACTTTAGAACTGTGATGTGTCTGTTTATCCAGCAAAGCAGCTGGAAACTCCTCAGCCAAGTGGTATTTGCCTTTGCAAGGGAAAGATATTCTGCCTTCCTCACTTGTCCTTCCCATCAGAGATTTTCAAGTGTCTTTGGCATCCTAAAAGCTAAAGTGGAGCTTTCTATTGAGATTTAAACCGAGTGTAAATCTTTCAAAAGCAGAAAGCCCAAGGGGGGCTGTATCATCAGAGCAGTCAATGAGCAGAGCAGGGGCAGGGCTGGCCCAAACCCATGGTCCTTACACCAAAGAGCTGTGACCTCATGTAACACACAGAGCTCTCTTTGGCTTTGGCTGTTCCCTAATCCTGACCCCTGACCAACACCTGATGGCAACAAGAAAGTTTTTCTTCATCCTTATCTTGGCCATCATTCCCTGGAAGATTCCAGATGCTGAGCTCAACACCCTAAAAAAAGAAGCTGGGGAGTTGTCCACTAGGATTTATAAAGATGGGATGCTTGGAAGTTAAATCTTCCAACCACTCTAGTGCACCACAGTGTAAGACAAAGAGCAGGAGATAAATTTTCCTGCCTTTGAAATTCCTGTTCATGTCACTCTCTGAGCTAATTTTTACCATTTTGACTCTGGTGAGAAGAGCTATTCCAACGTGAGCCTCCTGCACTGCAGTGCAGGGATGAAGCTAAGGATGAGAAATTGGAGCACTGTCAGGATTACACCCAGGTCAGATTTTTCATTCTGCTAAAAGTTGCTTTTTTGACATGGGAATCAGGAAAATACATTGATGCAACATGTTGAAAAGGACCAAAAGGTTGTTATTTGCTCTCACCAATA
Source organism: Cyanistes caeruleus (assembly GCF_971803275.1). Lineage (NCBI taxonomy): Eukaryota > Metazoa > Chordata > Aves > Passeriformes > Paridae > Cyanistes > Cyanistes caeruleus. Next base: position 118,417,339 of record NC_141702.1, read on the forward strand.
CAGAGAGACACAACCCTCCTGTAAAGGGAAAATATTTTCCAGTGAAAACACAAGCTTTGACACTGAGTGCAACATAATGGGAGGGCCCAAGAGGGGCTTTTGTGGAGCTCCTCAGGGAGAGGGGGCTTCCCATGGGCTTTTTTGCTCCTGTCTGTAGGGTGAGCTCACAAATGTTTGAGTAGAGAAGGCTGCAGTCTTCCAAATTAAAAATAATATATATATAAAAGGGATTGGCTATTTTTCTTTCTCATGGATGAGGTTATAAGGTTAATAAAAGAGTTAATCCCAGCCTGCTCTGCACACAGAACAGCTCACATTTGTGAGACTTCAAAAGGCTTTGGAGTGTCTGTGTATGGATGTTGTTATTTCCTGTCAGGGCTATCCCAAGAAGATGGGGGCTGGGAGCTGATTTTTGGAAGAAGAGTTTGGCCTTTAACTAAATCAGCTGGAGTGAAAACAAAAAGGTTAGTACAAAATAATTTTGAGAGTGAACTCCAATTCAATAAAATTCTGGGTATTTGTTTGTTTTTTTTTTCCCACCCGTAAGAATCTAAAATTAAAACTTACTACAGAGCAGTGGAGGCTGACCAGAGCATTTCAACCAGATGGCCCAGAGAATCTGATTGGGTTTGTTTTTGTGGTTTTTTTTTTTTTAAATCATTACATGACTTTAATTTTTAAATATGTTAATTGTTTCAATTAAAAAAAAAAAAGTAAATTTAGGAAATATTCAGCAAATTGAAACAAAAGAAGTATAGTAGTGAGAAATTATCATTTTAGTGAATGGTTTGGTGTAAACACAGAAGACCTGGAGAGCATTCTGCCTGCCAGTCTTGTACTGAGCCAAGGGAAACGTGGCCCAAGCTCTCCTGCTGACAAACCCCTTGGCAGGGGTGCCGCTGCCCTGTTTCAGAAGTGCGGGTTTTGGCGCTGGCAGTTTCCAGGGATTTGCTCCGCCTGCTCCACGGTGCTGCTGGGCGGGCAGAGACAGAGCCATGGCAGGGAGGGCTGGTCACAGAACAGGTTCCTCTGCTGTGGTGCACTTGGGGCAGGCAGGACACACCTGAGCTCCGGGCCTGTGGCTGCGCAGGAGCGCTGGCACTGCCCTGCTCCCTGTCCCTGATGCAGCACCGGGCAGTGATTTACAGGGAGAGCTGGGTGTCCATTTGCTTCCCAGCACTGAGGGAATGATTACTGCACAGCATAGAAAATTACATCAGGCCTTGTCAGGCTTTTCTAGAGAAATAAATTCCACAGCCTGGGTTCCTTATACCCTTCCCTGGCTTGGTGCCTCCCTGCACAGCTGAGGGTCCATGCTCAGACACAGAGTAAATGTTACAGTCGATATCCCTCAGCAGAGAAACTGCACTGCAATTCCTTTTTTTCTACTTTTCTTCCTCTTGCACGAGGCTCCTGTGCTACCAGCTAACCATTTCCTATAAGAAAATGGCATTGTGTTAAAGTTATATAGTGTATCATATTAAATTTTATAACAGTGCTTTGTGTTTTGAAAAGACTTTGGGGGGAAACAGCATCAATCAGGGAACCACATTTGATAGACTTGGAAGGGGCCTCCTGGGTCATTTTGTCCAAGACCTCTATGAAGCAGGAAAGCTTCTGCAAAATACCTTTCCCATAAATGTATCTAACCTTTCCTTAAAGACACTGAGTGATTGTGCCATAAATACCTCAAGCAGCTAAACCAGTCTGATTGACCTTACGATCAGAAAGTGTCTCCTAATACCGTACAGAAGGTACAATTTTCCATTCTTCCAGCTGCAGCTAAGCAAGAAAAAAGGGCAAATACACAGTAATGGCCAACAATACAGACTGTGCAAACAGTTTTACTTTCACTTTACTGCCATCACCTACCATAAATCTGGATGTACCCACTGATACTTGGTTTCCCAGTGTAGTGTCTGTGATCCTTGCAGTATCCATCTCACTTTAACTTTTGGAGAGCCACCATTACAGAGTGGAGAAATAAGGAAGATGGACGAGCAGCACTTTCTGATTCAGGAAGCCATTTGAAACCCGATGCTGTGTAGTTAAAGTATTTATTTCTATTCACTATTTATTAGAATTTGTGAGGTGTTTCTTGTCAGGACCATGGGAGTAGGGGAAGCACAGGGCTTTCTATGGTCTGTCAGAGTGTCAAAGAACAATTTTTATTCTCCTTCAGTAATTGTGTACATTGAAAAATAAATGCCTGGTAGTTTGGCTGTTTGTTGCTGCAATAGCAGTGCCTTGTGTGCTGCTATGCCTTCTTTTTCTCAGTGAGTATTAGAAGTGTCATTTTGGGTAGATGTGTTATTAAATCACAGACACACTCATTGCTGAGAGCTTCCTGAGCTGCACATAAACTACCTTTGGCTTGGATTTTTTTGCCTTTTTTGTTGGGTTTTTTTTTTTTTTTTTGCAAGCACCAAAGGAAGGTGGCAGAGATGAAGGCCAGTTGTTCCAGCACCTCTTTTCATCAGGTGTCCCCCAGTTGTACTTCTCCCACACACAGGACTGCTGCAAAACGGGACAGGAAAACAAGGCCTAGGAGCAAAAGACACAGAAAAGATAATTTAGAAAGAATATGGTGATGCTGGGTTTGAAGAAACATCAGTGGCTCTGCATGTTCCTGCCCACACTTCTTTGCTGTGTCTCCTTCATACCTTGAGACTGGCACTCACCTGTGGGCCTCAGCTCAGTGATCATCATTTCATCAAGGCCTTAAATAAGCCCTGAAAAATACAGTTTTTTTTTTTAAAGGCCTTTTCTATAGAGTTAACTAAATGCCATCCTTTCCCTGATGTGCAAAGTTGGAAAATATTTGTCTAGTATTTTGTCACATAGAAATATGTGAAATTATATTAGAAATACTCCTCATGTGTTAAGGGCAGAGGCTGCTGAGACTGTGACCATTCGACCTGATAATATAAAACTGCAAAATACCAATGCTAAGAAAATACAAATACTGCCAGACCTTTTGTTTGTTGTTTATATTCTCTTCTGACACTTCTTCCCATAGCATCACCAAATCAGGCTTCCCTCATCACCACAGAGCTGAGACAGCCCCAGTTCACCTCTCACTCTGCTCCTGTGTGAAATTCCTGCTGGAAGAGCAGCCCTTCCCTGCTTGGGTGAGTTGAACCCCCACAGCATTTACTTCCATGGGATCCTGGTACTCCAACCCAAGTGACAAAATCAGATCCTCCTGCTGACCTCCAGCTGCTGCTCCAGCCCCTTGTATTCCCCACTTTCCTCTCAGTGCCCTCCACTGTAAATACTTGCTCTGTGTTGGAAAGGAAATGAAGGCAAAGAGGGCTTTTTTTGTTCTTTTATCATTGTTATTATTGAGAGAGGGTTTGTTTGGGGTTTTTTTTTTCAGTAGAGACAAGTTCTAACCTGTATGTGTGCTCTTAGGTACTCCTGAAAATAAAAAGCATATTTGAATCACACATGCTTAAAATAAAAAGAAATTATATGTCATAGAGATTTTCTGATCCTGTTCAGTGCACAAATGCCAATATGGGGTTCTATCTTGCAATCCATTTTGATATTTACAACAGAACATGGCATATCATTTAATTTAAATTTGCAGCATGCTCAGTGTAATTAATGCTGTGCAGTGCCTAGAAAATCCTGATTTCTTAATGTGATACAATGCCTGCATGCTGAGAGCTTTTTTTTTAAACTACTGTGGAGCATTAATGGGGAGGCACTGCCATTAAACAGGAAAAAAAGAGCCAAGGCCACTTGGTCTTTATGAAACTTCCGTGCAGCTCCCCAAAATATGATGCAAAGTACAGGTTTGTTTTAGAAGAGGGGGAGAGTCAGAGATTTAATTTTCCCTTGACACAGCATGATGCCTGAATAGCCAGACAGCTATTCCTAAATTATGTGCATTTCATTCCTAGGAGCTGTGAGCATTTTGAATGGGCTGTTGTTAAATACAGTACACAAGCATAAATACTCCAGGGAACAGCTAGCTGAAATTTTGGCATGAGCAGAAATCTGATGTAGTATCTGAGCATGTAATAATAATGCATATTGATTTGGTGGGAGTGCTGGGAGAGGGGTTTGGTATTCTGGGATGAGAACTGTTAAACTTGGGAACATCTTGTGTGATGATAACATGCTGTGGTGTTTGTGCGCTGTGGGCTTGGCAGGGACAGAGAGGTTCACATGAAGCTTTAGACTTGGAGACTGGCAGGGTTCTCAGTTTTGGAATCAAACACAAAAAACTAAGTGCATGACAAAGATATTTATATTTTTTATATATATATGAAACTTGGGGAAGGGGGAACCAGAAGGGGGATTTGTTTGGCAAGAAGGGTTGGGGCCAAATGCCCATCAAGGTCAGGAGCTTTACTGCCATGGCTGCCTTGAGCTTGAGTTTACCTGCTTTAGGGGGCAGCTCTGTTTGACTGGTGCAAAAAGAGGAGGAAAGGGAGGAAAAAAACCAACCCTGAGCAACATCCCCCTATCATTTTGCAAGGTATCAGTTTCTACTAGACTGTACTATAAAAACACTTCTTATAGACCTGTTGATAGAAAAACAAATTCTTCAAGTCCTCTAAATAAATCTGTTCCTACATAATGCGTCAACTTCTCTGTTCCCATCTGATAGTTGACAATTCCACCTTAAGAGTAATTGGTCCTGCTTTGAACCACTGCAAGCACTGTGGGAGGAGGGTGGGCACTTTATTGACTTGGATTGATTTTTGCAGGAAGCACATGAGACAGACTCGGTATCCAATGTTGCACCTGGGATACATCACACTCCTCAAGAACATCTGCAGGCCACAAGGGGGGTTCAGGAGGATGTGGAGGAGGCCATCAAACAACCCCATCCCACCAAGTTGGACCTGTCTGCGTGGTCTCCTTGGAGAGAGGCTCTCACCCTTGGAGAGCTGGGACCGCGTTCATGGGCCAGGTGGGAATTTCAGGGGGTGGTGCCATGGCTCTTGTGGTGGAGGCCATCCTGAGCCACGGGCTGTGTCCACAGGCAGGAACCAAAGGGTTAGCTCAGTGCAGGTCGGCCAACATATTGATCTCTTCACACTGTGGTGTCAGGCCTCAAGAAGGGCTGTTGGGATGAGGGGTTGGACATTTCCACACCTAGAACTGTGTCTGCCAGTGCTCTGGTTATTCGAGAGCATTACAAGACAGGGCAGTGAAAGGATTTGTGAACCGGCTGCTTGGTTTGTGACAAAAAAATGTGTCATTGATATTAACAGCTCTGAGCTCCAGTACAGACCTAAAAAACCCAGGGAAATGGCAGAACAAAAGGAGACAGAAACAAGATGGCACTGAGGGTCTCCTCACCAGGGATGCTGATTAAGACATGAGGTGGGGGCTGTCCCGCCCGTCCGCGGGTTTGGCTGGGGAAATCTCCCTCCTCCCGCTGTCTTTCCTCCCTCATCCATAATGAGGGAAAGAATAACTTTGCAGCACACTTTGCATTGCCATTGCATGCTAACTTCATTACTGTTTGCAACAGCCTGTGCAATCCTCAGAGGAAAGGAATAATAACAAAGAAAAAATGATAATTACCAAGCACATAGTTTTCATCTATAATCTTCATTTCAGGATTCACTATTCCTGATGTCAATATTTTATAATGGAAGAATGAGATATGCTAAGTTTCTGTTTGATGGAAGTAAATTCAGATTTAATATTGCCGAGGAGCTGAATTTTTAATAGAGCAGAGCAGTTTGCAGCCATTGCAGCCCCTGTTTGCAGCTCCTGCCGCTCCTTTGTACCGGCTCAGCGACGTTCCCATGACCAGGCAGAAAAATGGAAAGGAGCTGCTCTGGATTTGCAGTGGGGTGACAGTACTTTGTCAGTTAGCTCTGTCACGATAATTGGGAGTGTCACACAATGAAGCAACATGACACACCCCCGGTAAATGAAGAGTTTTCAAAGTGATGTACAGCCCCTGTCAACTGCCAAAGCTTTTGTTTGCTCACGGAGCCAGGCGGCATTTCCAGGAGGAAAACCGCACTGGAGAGGCACCCTTGGAAAGTTTGTTGTGAATTGATTTCCTCTGTGTTTTTGTAAAATGGAACAGATCCTGCGAACAGGAGAATACCCCCTTTTATCACACACTTCCAGCTTCCAACCTGCTGAGGACTTTCCACAAACTCTTTAGGAATTTACCTCTTTTTGTTAAATTGGGTTGGATCTCATTAATAAAAGAATGGTATAATGGAAAAGAGTTTCTAAAATTATACTGTAACCTAGAATTGCGGGATTCAGATTTCTCTGCCTGAAGAAAAAAATTCTGAAGCATTAAACTTACTTTATCAAGCATTGCACCTGACATGCTCTCATAAATTTTACATACATTTTAACTTATTTTAATATTATGCAGGCTTGGTTTAAAATATTCCCATGAAGTACCTAAAATGAAGCTGCTCAGCCATAAATTAGAGCTAAAAAAATACTTGTCCCCCCCCTGCTCCATCAATATTTCTTTATTTAAAATCATGTGTTGTATGTAAGTTAAATTTTCCCTTGCTGAGATACTTTGTATATCTTAATAGGAACTACCACAGGCCCAGGGAGCTGTATTTCTATATTTTTTTTAACTTTTTTTTTTCTTTTTCTTTTTTAGAGGTGTCTTGCCTAAAAGCAGCCAGCAGTAACCCCTTGCATACACACAGGGTATGTGTGTATATCTGTATGCATATCTCTGTGTGTGTTTATATAGATATAGGTACACATTTGAATCACAGAATGGTTTGGGGTGGAAGGAACCTTAAAGCTCATCTCAAGCTTCCACCCCCTGCCATGGGCAGGGACACCTTCCACTGCCCCAGGGTGCTCCAAGCCCCATCCAACCTGGCCTTGGGCACTGCCAGGGATGGGGCAGCCACAGCTGCTCGGGGCAATCTGTGCCAGGCCCTCCCCACCCTCACAGGGAAGATATTTTTCCTAACAGCCAATTTAAACCTCCTCTCCATCTGAAACCATTCCTCCTTGTCCTGTCTCACCAGGCCCTTGGAAATAGTGTCTCCATGTTCTGTTGCGGGCTCACTCAGGTACTGGAAAGCTGCAATTAGGTGACTCCAAAGCCTTCTCTTTTCCAGGATGGACAATCCCAATTCTCTCAGCTTTTCCTCAAAGGAGAGGTGTTCCACCCCTCCAATCATTTTGCTGGCCTTCCCATATATACATATACATATCTATATACCTATACCTATACATATTTATATACCTATATATCTATATATCTATATCTATATATCTATATCTATATATCTATATCTATCTATATATATGTATAATTTTTCTGCAGGAGCAGCCCTGGAGCAGCCCTGCTGGTTGCATGGGCAGCACTGGGACTGACAGAAGCTTCCCAGAGTGACAGCCCAAGGCTGCCCCCCGGTCCGGCCAACGTCCCCGTGCAGCAGGTCCATCCCTGACAGCTCCTCACAAAGCTCCATTTGTGCCCTGATTTCTGAGGCGATTTCAAAGCCCAGGCTAAATTACACAAACATTTGGCTATAGACATAACAGGGCTGTTCTGCAGCGCTGTCAGCTCGCTGCCTCCCAGCCCGAGCACACCCTGCATGTGTCTGTCAGGCCATACTTGGGCAGCGCCGCAGCGTGTGCCGTGTCCCAGACACTGGAGTGATTATGTCTGGATGCTCCTTATCTGATGGAAAAGCCGGCAGTGCTGCACATCTGTGCTCTGAGGCTCCGCTGCTGCAGTGCCACGCCAGTATTTATTTTGCTTCTGCAAGTTAGTTTTCCTTGAGAAGCAGCAGGGGCCTTCTTCAATGAACTGAAAAATGTGTATTGTATGAAGGTCTGTGGAGGGTTTGCACCGTAGTTCAGTGGACAAATGTGAACCCAGGGGATGACATTTCATTTAAACATTTGGTTTACATCTTTACATGCCAAAAATATTAATGTCTTGACTTTAGCAAACTGAATTCAGCACTTTTTTCTTTTTCCCCTTAAATGAAGTAATTATAGCCAAAACACTCTGTGGGTATTTGTTCTTCCTTCTCAAAGGTGGAGTTTCACACACGAACATTTGGTTTCGGTGCTGGAATTGTCAGTAGCTGCTCACTTGACACTTTCCCGTTAGTTTGTGTTGGAAACCACCAGGAGTTTCTTTCCTTGTGTTTATTGTGTTACCCTCAGCCCTTTGATCGGGACATCTTGGATAACAGCAAAGTCTAGCTCAGCGCCTGTTCACTATTTAAAAGAAAGTGAAGAATATGGTTTCTATCAAAGGATCTACAAAGACAGTTAATGTAATTGAGAAGCAGAAGGGCATTTATGGAAGTGCATCTGAATGTCCTCTTCACATGTAATTGCATCAGGAATTCTACATTAACATGCAAGTGCTGTCCAAAGGGAGAAAAAAAAAAAAAAGCTTATTTTTAGGTAGAAGCCCTCAGTGGGCAGTAAATTACCCATAATCTCCCCCAAACTGGCAATTAGCCCTGTTTGCTGACTACCTGAATTGTTTCACAGTAGTTCAGCACAGCCTTACCAGTTATCACCATACTTATAATCAGAGATTCCATGAATGATTCCCGCAGCTCCACATACTGCCTGCCTAAGGTCAGCCGTAATAACAAATACATTTTATTTGCTTCTTTTGGCCCTTTGGAGCTGTTTTCTCAGGCTGCAATATGTGAGGAGAGCTGGTGCTGCCCTGCTGCTCAAATGGCAAGAATGTGAACAGAGAAAGCAATTCAGAGGGGTAGGTGTGCTTTGGTATTAGTTAATATTCATCTGCTTGTGCTCCTTGTTATTTATTCCCTTATTAGCAGCCAGTCCTGCGCAGAGAGAGTGAACTTGCTCCCCACTGCTGGGGTTTGCTCTTCAGAAGTTCTGACACTGAAAGACATTTTTCAACACAAGCCTGCAACTGATGAGTGGAAAACTGGAAAGTATGGAAACAAAAACCTATGGAATTTTTTTCCTTAAGGCGGCTGAGCAGTTTTCATATCCCCAAATACCCATGCTTTGCCAAAATAGTAACTGAGCTTGGAAAACAGTAGCTACATTGCCTGCTTTAAGCAGTAGAAACAATCATGGGCCTACCCATGCACATAAATGCAAGCACACACATCCTAGGAGCAGCAACAGGCTTAAAGAGAGAAAACCAAGGGGAAATGGAGCTGATGAAGTATTTAAAACAGAAAACAGGAATGTTTGGACCCTGAGCATTAAAGGTATATTTTTAAGTACGGTGCACACCTTTGTGAGTAATGCTTTAATTTGCATATTATTTCTCAGGCAAAATCCAACTACTAAATCAACATAGTGGCACCATTTAAAGCCCATTTTCAGTGCTGGTTCTGTGTCACATTTCAGAGACACAGAGCTGTATTCCTGCCTCTGGTCTGATGGATTAGATGTGAAGAATGAAGGAACAGGAATTCATGCTGAAGAGGAGCAGCTGAAGAATGGTTCTCCTTTGCAAGCGCACTCTAGGAAGCAGAAAATAGAAAGATTACCTTTGCCTGGCTCTATTTAAAATGTTTCTGCTTCTTGTTTTCTTGTTTCACAATCAGGAACATCAGCTCTGTGAGCAGACAAACTGCCTGAAAAGCTACTACTATACAAATCTCAGACTGGTTCTTCAAAAGAACTTGTTTTCCAGAAACAAATTAAAAAACAAACCTTGGGGTTGAACACTTTCCACCCATACCACTCAGGCCTTGACTAAGGAAAGTACAAATAAACTGATCCTGAATTAAATCATCCTTGTTGTGAGCACATACCTGGCCAAGGCAGGCAAAAGCAGATTGATGACCCAACAAAGTTCACCTTGTTTTCTGAGTTGAAAGCTCACGCTGTTCCCTGGCAGAACAGGCATGTCAGGCCTGCAATAACCACTTGCTACCTTGCTTCAGTCAGCACTAAACCCAGCACAATATTAACATCTTGGGGAAAATCCAGCTGGAAATGGCTTTCTGAGGGGGAAAAAAAAGGAAGAAGGTGACTGAATACCACACCCTGTGTTTGTTTACTTATTGATTTCACAGTAATTTTAAGGAATTTGGAATTTCTCCCCTCACCTGAAAATGTTTTATTTCCAACATTTTCTGTTAAAATGCAGAGCTGAATTCCTGTCCTGAAAGAAGTGGGGAAGAACAGCTGTGCTTTACCTGAAGGTAAGTAAAACACCTGGTGTGGCAGAGGTTGGGCTTTCTCTTTGGTTTCACTTTGCAGGAGCTTTTTGTGGGGAAATCCTCCCATGTCCAGTGCAGTGAGTGGCACTTCTGGGACAGAGCCAGCGCTCCTGTGACACCTGAATGGTCAGAGCACCCCAAACTGGGATTCAGAGCAGCCTCACTGACTTGGATGCGGGACAGTTGCTGTCTTTGTGCCTCAGGGGGGTGAGGTTGGCACACAAGAGCTGAACTTCAAAGATTTGCTATAAAAATCTATAAAGTGCTCTAATATTTTTTCTTATTTTTCTTTTCTGAAGCACTGGTAAAGTTTGAAGATCCCTAATGGTGCACAGCACACGTGCTCTGAAGTGCATCTCTGCTAGGTGAGTGGACCCTTCACTGATGGTTCACCCTAGAAACTCACTGGGCACATTTTGGAGACTTTCAGCACCTCCAAAGTGTTTCTGGAAAGAAAGCAAACGATCCAGGGTCTGGACACTGGGCTCTTAAATTCCAAAGTATTTGTCACTTAAACTGAAAAACACTTTGCCAAAAAACTGGGCTATGGCCAGGGTATTTGGCACAGGATTAATTTCTGATGAAGTTTTAGGAGCAGGCCTTAGGTTTGTGTTCAGTGATGCTTCAGTGTAATGCCCTGGCCAGTTCCATCCTGGCCCGCAGCTGCTGGGATCAGGCTCTGCCAAATTCCTGTCACCTTGGCTTTCATTAGCATGTGAAAACAGAGCCCTCTTGGCTTTGAGTCTCACTGAAAAACAAACCACCCAGCCCTCCCTTTGGCCAGGGGAGTGGGGCTGCCTCAAGCACTCGACTTTAAAAGGACTTGGACAGCAGTCCTTTGCGTTCATTTTTATACTACAGCTCTTAAAAAGTTACCAGAGTAACTGCTCATAGAGCAGTGGCGAATGAGGGACTCGGCAGAGTGAGTAAATATTTTATAGTTAAACCCTTAACTAAGGATTCTGCATTTTGGAAGAATAAAGTCCTGCACTGCCATATGAAATATTTCCTGTGCATCTCAGTGGGCTAGGGGTTGCTTTCTCTACTAACCATTCTAACAGAACACTTAAAATATTTGCAGAGAGAAGTTCTGAACAAATATCACAACTCACTTAACTGGAGAAACTTCCCTAAGTCACATCCATTCAATCAGGGAAAAGAACCAGCCCCACGTCAGCAGTCTGTGAGCACAGCATCTCTTGTCTGCTTCACAAATGCCGTGTCTCAGAGGCAGGAAAAGTTATCCTCCCTCCACAAAAGACTTTGGGAATAACTATGTCTAATGGAAAAAAAATAATTACAAATCAGAGTCTGTTCATGGGCAACGTGAATGGAAAGGGATGGGAAATTTGTGAAGGTCCTAAGTCATCAGAAATTAATCCTCTTTTTGGTTGGTAATAGTCACTGAACAGCATCATTTAATAAAGCTAAAAGTACCTTGAATGTTTTTCAAGCCACACTACATGTAATTTTTTAAATTTAATTTTTAAATTTCTGGCTTGCACATCAGTGAAAATCTGTGTTAATCCACGTTAAACTCCAAGTACAGTGGAGTAACACTAGGAGCAGAGTGGCTTCAGCTGGGATCAGAGACATTGCATTTAAAATTGAGGCTCCATGATGGATTTTGAGACTCAGCCCAGTTTTATTTGCCCCAAGCAGCTTCCCCCTTTGGAGAGCATGAGGAGGATTTCATCTCCTTTGGAATTCTGGGGTAAGCTGTCCTTGTACAAAATTGGTTCAGGGTCAGGTTTTAGGCAATATTTTGTACTGCAATAACCAGATCATGACAGACAACCTTTTCATCAGATAAGAAAAAAAAGAATCGTCTTCTCCAGGTCAGTACAAGAAAGAAACATGACAGAGCTATAAATACAGAGCCCAGAGGTGAGAAAGCTCCTGCATTAAATGTGGTCATTGGCCGTGTTTAAATTTTTTCCCAAACATTTCAGGTGTTAAGACAGAGAAGCAAATACATACAGGGGGGAGTGGCAGCAGGGAAAGCAGCTTCCCACTGGTAATGATCCTCATAATTTCTGTCCATTTTTTCAGACAACTACTTAAAAATGTATAACTGATTAGATTGAGTTGGGAAATCAGGTACATGGGCAACCTCAGGTTTAGAGGTGGGAGAAACCGGGAACTGAGGGAAAAAGCTTGACCACATTTTCTTTTCCCAGGATGGGCTAAGAAAGAGATTTTCAAGACACAATTGGAACATTTGAATCTGTGGTACTGAAAGAAAAGCCCTGGTCACCAAGCAACTGAAGTTAGAAATGTAAATTATACAGCTGATTTCTAGAGGTGGGCAAATACCCCACAGTGCCCAGCAAAGTCCCAGAGAGATGAGTGGTGAAAGGAGAAAAGGATAAACCCACACATGGTGGTCTCAGGAGCGTAAGGTAAGTTGAATTACTTAAGCAGTGATATTTTAAATCCTGTCTCCAGTGGACAAGCCTTGCTGTGAGGGTGGTGAGATCTATGTGCACATGATGGTTGGCTGAAAAAATTGTAAATGGCTGTCAGAAATTGCCACCTGCATTTTTAGAAAAAAATCTGTACCCACACTTGGAAATGATAAGGATTTGCCAAAGGTTACCAATGGTTAGAAAGAGTTTTTGAAAGTCTGTCTTTAAAGTTGGGTTTAAACTCATAGATTTTTACAGGATGGAACTGGATGTTGGTGTGAATATAAGTGGCAAGAATCTGGAGGCTCATCCAGCACTGGCCTGGATGAAGTCAGTGATGGTCCTGATAAGGTAAGAAAGGAATGGATATGAAATAAGAAATGCTAATCTGAGGAGTTTTACTTATCTGAGGTGTTTTGCTTGTCACAAAACACCGAGTATATGCAGCACAAAATTGTATCCAAAAGAAATACTAAAGGATACTTTTCTCCTAAACAAAATGAACACATTAAAATTAACTCAGTGTTTCTGTTTTTCAACACAAGAAACAAAATTCCTCAGATTTTTTTTTTTTTTTTCCCTGAGTTGTACCTTTTTGTGGGGTTGGAACTGGATGATCATCAAGGTTCTCATCCAGCCCAAACCATTCTATGATTGTATGAAAACAAGTTTTCAGCTTGGTGGTTCCCCAAGGCTTTCACTCTGAGGGCTTTGGAGGTGCCAGGGATCCTTCTGAGCTCTGAGCAGTTTTACGAACACTGCACAATGGTCACTCACCACAAATCCCATGCTTAATGAACTTCTTAATGAACAGTTGGCCTGTTCCAGTGAAAAAATGGCATCACCCCAACTTTAAGATGACAGCACTACAGTAAAGCTTGAGTTACCAGCCCAAGAGATAGATTTTAAGTATTTTGAAAATATATGCATTTTGAAGTGCTGTGAATTATACCAAATAATCCTGACTATGTCTTTTGCTCTACTAATGAATTGAAGCAGAGATTTCCACATTATCTGCAATCACCATGGAGAAAATGGGTCTCAGTGTACGTGGTTTCTGTATAAATAGTGCATCTCCAGCACATTCTGTAGGTAAGTAGTGTCTGATTGCATAATAATAACAATAATAAAGAGAGAGCTGTCCAGCCTGCACATGGGCCAATTAAAGGATCAAGTGCATGAGGCTGCAGCACTCCTGGCAGGGGAGGAGCTGCCAGGGAGGTGCTTGGCTCACCAGTGCCCTCACCTCCATCCTGGGCCTCCCACCGCAGCAAATTGTGCCATTCAGAGAGCTTTGTCCCTAAATCCCTACATGGAAGCAGGGGACAGCACGGTATCCACTATTTTAGAAAAACAGTGGAAAAACAATGGCTGCAGCAGAGGCAAAACTCACCAGTTTGGGTGAAGCTCCAGCTCCAGTGCCTGTTTCACACTGTGCCTTACAGCTGTGCTGGGCAGGATTTCTCCAGCTGGAGACACCAGACCCAAACCCTGCTGCGTGCCACAGCTATGCCTAAGAATTCATGGAAAGCTGGAGGAATGCACTTTATGGGGTGGCTGGATCATATGTTTATGGCCTGAAAGAGGAGATCCCAACCCAAACCACTTTGTTGGTCTCTAGTGGTGAGAGGCTGAATATGAACATCATATAATTCACGCTGGGGCGTGGGTATGAAAAAGAGAACGTGGGCAAAGCCTGGGCCAGCCCACAGCCTCAGTAGCTGCCTTGCCATTAATTATGGCTAATAGCCTAATAAACACCTTCACATGCAGTGCCCTGCACGTTCAGCCTGTAGGAACCCCCTTGGAGAGATGAGCCAGAAGAACTAAATGTTAAACCCTGGCTGCTGGAATTCTGCACTGCTGACATTGGCATTAAAGGCATAGGGGACCAAGTGCTCTGGATGCCTGCAGACAATAATTCACCCCCAAAAGGAACTTCTGACAGTTGACAACAATTCATGGGATATTTTCTGCACCCTCTGCACAGAAGTGGGTGGTTGTGACCATGCTGGTGCTCTTCCGCTGGAGCCAGGTGACTGGAAACAACACCTGCCCTGGGCTTCCATGGGCACATCCCAGCCTGGCCACAGGCATCACTAATGCACTGCTCCAGAGGCTTTTTCCATGGGATAGTGGCACTGGCACTCCAAGGAGTGAAGCTGCTCCTCAGGAACAGCCACTTCCTCTCCTCTCAGCTCCTCAGAAGGGCAAAAGTTCCTGGTTTGGGCCTCAGAAAAAGTGAAGTGAAATGGAATCAGCCCCATTAAAACCTCCCCAAAGACAGGATGAGATATTCTCATAAGTGATGGGAAAAAAAAGATGGGCAAACACAGCCTGCCTGGACAGGACCAGCCTCCCAAAGAGCCATGGGAAAGGCTCCTGGGTCACAGGAGAGCTGGGAATTCAACACTAACTAGCCTGCTGGGATGCTAGGAAAAAACCCTAATAAGCCAAAATGCAGCTAAAGACACTGAGCACACTGAAAAGGGGGTTCTGCAGGTGGTTCTGCAGGGTTTTCCTTGTCCTCCCAACAAAAGCAGGCCAAAAGCAGGACAAGCTGCTTCAAAGAGCAGAAAGAAACTGGCAGCTCCAAGCTCAGGTGAGTGTGGGCTGCCCTGGGCTCAAACCCAAACTGTGATGGAAGGAGCTCAGGTTGAGTCCATCAGTGCCTCACCTTGCTGGGCACACAGCTCTTTATTTGGAAACCTAAATACAGAACCAGTGCCCAGCCTCACATGATCAGAATTTTATCCTCTCTACAAAGACCGTCCAAAACATGAGCTACCGTGCTGAAACCAATATTTGCTTTTTTTTGTTTTACCCCAACTCTAATGAATTGACTGAAAAGTTTCTCAGTATCTTTGCCATTAATTAAAAAAATAAACATCTTGTGCCCCTTTCTGAAAACCCTGCGGATGTAGCTCCTCTGTCCTGGACATGCTTAGATTTAGCTTGGTTCATTCCCAAAGGCCATGATCCAGCCAGATATTCAGAAACCTCTGTAACTTCAACACACTTTTAAGGACTGCTCCAAACTCCAGCAGAAGTAGGGAAAATAAATTCTGTTAAAGCACCACTTTATTTCTTTCAAATCTGATTTTTCGAGAATCTTGACTGCAATGCATCACTTCAAATATTTCCTTCCTCATGCAGAATATTTTAATATTAAGCCAGATATTTTTATATTTCCACAAATTAAACGCACCATGGCTGAAGGTTTGACAGAAGCTGTAATTTGCACATAAAAAGGTAGAACGATTTCAGTTTTGACAGCACAAGCTTTTGATTTGTTAATAAAGGCAATTCTTTCTCAATTGTGAACATACTCCCCAAATAAGACAATGCAGTTTGTAGCAAATAAAAAAAAACAACATCTTGCTGGTGTGGAGAATAAACTTTTGATCCAAAGTTAGTGTAGAAATTCAGATTTTGTAAAAATAAAAGAATGAAACTCACATTCAAGCTTTAGTTGTACGAGAGCAGGGATCAGAAGGAGATCCATGTTCCTGCCACTTTCTCTGTACCTGTTGTTGGAAACACAACCTACCTCCAGTGGCTTTGGATGAAGTTCATTGCTGGAAAGTGTCTGTGAAAAGGGGAGGTAGTTTGTGGGTTGGGGGGGTGAGAAAGCTGTGTGGAAATTGTTTGAGTGAAAATTACCACACATTTTCCTGGCTGTGTTCTAATCAAAGTGTAGCCTAAGAACACCAGGATTTCAGATTCTGCTGACAAAACCCAAGCACCAGGTTTGTAACCAAGATACAACCCAGGCAAGAGACAAGAGGCCAAACTTTTAGAGTGGCCCCTCTGTGCCCATGTCAGAGCCTCCTTTTCCCCTGAGCCACCACAGAGGAGGAGAGAATGTGGAGCTCCAAAGAAGTCTGGGCAGAGCTAGATTAAACACAGGAAAAAAAAAAAAAAAGTTTGGATTTGTGATCTGAGATCAAACTATTCTAAACTTTTCCCTCTGTGACAGCCAAAAGCTTCAGTGTGGACACAAAGTTGAAAGTGCCCAGGCTCCGTTTCAGGATATAAAAGGGTAACGAAGCCCCTGCCCCATGGGGCTGCCAAGGGCTCGGCTTTTACAGGCTTGGCACGGACCCTGCCCTGGCAGCAGAAGTTGAGTGAAGCTTCTGCAGGAGGTGAGGAACGAGTCCAAACAGCCTGAGGCACAAACCAGCCAGCTCTGGTGTCACAAGGGCCCACTTTTGGGGTGGACATAACCCAGAGCCTGCCACGAGGGCAGGGGCAGGGGAGGAGGCAGCACAGCTCCCCCATCCCCGGGAGCCCCTTCCCGGCCCCGTGCAGGGCTGGGCAGTGCTGGAGGCAGCGGGCGCTGGGCGATGCTCGGCAGCAGCTCTGCTCCAGAGCTCACTGAGCCCGGCCACAGCCTGCTGCCATCGCTGCTCTACTGTCACATGTGGCACAGTGCTCTGAGGCACTGGCCCACAAAATCTCCTGAGTTTTGTTAATTCAAAGCTTTTGTGAAAGACATTTTTGTTTTCCAAACAGTGTCCCCTTCTGCTTTTCTTTGCTTGCATCTCACCACAGTTGCCTCCTAATCCAGTG
The DNA here is from genome assembly GCF_971803275.1 of Cyanistes caeruleus. Taxonomy (NCBI): domain Eukaryota; kingdom Metazoa; phylum Chordata; class Aves; order Passeriformes; family Paridae; genus Cyanistes; species Cyanistes caeruleus. Next base: position 118,434,473 of record NC_141702.1, read on the forward strand.
TTGGTGAAACAAGGCTGAAGGTATTTTGGTCATGTTTTCACACTCCTGATGTACACTTGCCTTGTCTCCTTCCACTTTCCTTCTGACTACACTCTGCTTCACAAATGCAGCCATCTGGCACAACATCACAGTTTTTTTCTGTCAACACCTGAGTAATCAGAGCCCTTTTTTCTCTCTTTTTGTTTTCATTTTTAAATAAAGCAAGTGCTTCCAACTCCAGTGCCATAACAGGCAAACCACATCCCATTAATAAAAAGCAGCAGAAGTGGGAGGTCACTGGTATTAATGCTAGAAAACATTTAGGGTGAGATGAGAGAAAAAAATTAGCACCCAGTATTTTCCAGCTTGAAGAACACTCCATGGGAAACAAACAGCTTCTGTACATCATCTCTGAAAAACACCTATAAAACACTGATGGCAAAGTTGTGGCCCCAGAAATTCAGAAGAGTCTCACCACACGTTGCTGTAGGGCCAAAGCTGCACCCCAAAAGTTTCCTGTCTCAAAGGACCCCTCTCAGACTTACTATCTCATGCCACACTCACCTTTCCCATGGCAGAAATAAATCTGATAATGTTACATTGACCTCCACCTGCCTGCCATCTCCTCCACACGTCTGATGCTACCCCTGAACTCTGTTCCCCCTGAAATCAAGGATGGCCACCACCCCCTGAGCCCAAGTGATCTGCCCAGGGATCTATGAGCAATGGAGCAGCTGTGCCACAGGGAGCTCCCAGATCTCACCCTCGGCCACTGGCACAGCTGGCAGGGGGACAAAACACAGGGGCTGCCTCTGCCCCTTCCCCAGACTGTCACCTGCAGCTCCTCTCCCAGCCCTCACTGCAGTCCTTCCATGCAGCAGGAATTGGGGTCTGACCAGCTCCACAAGGGCGGGATGGGGACAAGGGGCACCCACCTGGCCAGTCCAGCAGCGAGCAGCCACGGCAGCACCTGGGACATGGACACAGCTCCATAGGCCCCATCATTCCCACTGTCCCAAAGCACAGGCATCAGCCGTGGAACTGGAAAGTGCCATTGATAATGTGCCAGTACAAGTCAGTAATGTGTGAGTCCACGGACTGAGCCTGCTCTGAAATCCCTGCTTTTCTTCCTGTTTGTTCCAAACAGTTTCCCAGCACTCTCACCAGGCACAGGCTGGGCAGCCACACTGGGATTTGGTGCCACATCAGCTCTGGGGCTCTTTGCTTTGCTGGGTGAGCAAAGAAGATTTTCTGATGCTCGAGCAGCCTCTTCCCTCTGTGAGCAGCCAGCTGGGGCCACAGCATCATTTTGGGATGGGTTTACACCATATGGAGATGCCAAATGGGAGGGAAGAAGTTTGACATAAAAAGCTCAATCTAGACCCCATCAGGACCTGAATGTAGACTCAGAACCAGGCTAGGACAATCTGGATTTTGTGAGAAATACCTGTTTTTCAGAATGCAGCCACCTGGCAGATTCCCTTCTTCTCTTTCAACCTGCAAAGAGAGATAGAGCAGTTAATGGGGGAACAGAAAGGCCGTGCAAATTACAAGCTCTGTGGAAAGTTTCTGTGCAAATAACAGTTTAACACTAAGAAGTTAGGTTAAAATGGTTTCAAAGTCTAAAATTAGTTACATTTAAAACTAACAGCATATGCTTTTATTGTCTCTGATCTAAAATATAATCCCAGGAGGGTGTGAAAAGCATGCAAATTACAGAAAGCTAATTTGCTCCAACAGCGACACCTCCCATGTAGTTGGGAGGTCTATTAGACCCAGTGTACTCTCCATTATTTGCATATTAATAGCACCTGCTGAAATACTTTGGGATTTACTTTTCCTGCCAGCAGAGGGACAAAACAAACAAAAAATTTATATAAAATTCCTTTCATACAGATTTGATGAACAATAAACTATTCAGACAGTGCAAAGAATGCCAAATTATTGAGAGGCAATGGGGTAGGATTGCAATCCCATCTGTGATTTTCAGAGAAACTGGACTGCAAGTCTGCTTCAGAAAAAAAAAAAGAAATAACCCAAACCAAAAAAAAAACCCAAACAACAAAAAAAACCCACCTCCATCTCTGGAAAGTGCTGGGTAATTTGAAATCGCTCACTTGGCTCAAGTCTGAAGAATGGAAAAGTTGAACTAAAGAAATCCAGACACTGCAGCAAGAAAAAATGAAAAACATGACAAAAAAATCCTGCACATCCACAAGCCCTGAAAGCAGAACCCCCCAAAGTGGACCTTGATTAAAAATCTACAAAACCCCAGGCTTTGATATTAGCCAGGCCTGCAAGGCCTAGTCTCCTGCACATAAAACAAAAAATAAATTAAAACCAGCTACAGCCTGAGATTTACTTAACAAGCCAAGTTCCAGCCTCTGCTCATGACCACTGCTTCCCCTCCTGGCCCCCGAGCTATAAAAAAAGCCCCTTGTATATTCCTATAGCTCATCTTCCTCAGGGTGAGGGCGAGAGCAGCTTCCTCCCCACAGTAGCACATGGAAAAAGCTCCTTTTGCAGCTCCAGGCCGAGCCAGAGGCAGGGTGGGATGTGCAGTGCGTGCCTCTCTCTGCAGAGCGGCTTTGGGAAGCTGACCAGGGGCACAGCCACAGTCCCCAGCACCTCTTTTTCCAAAGCTGATGTTCCTAAAGAAGCACCAGCCACGTGCTCATGTACCCCTCAAGGGTTACAAGGGGCCTGTATTTCTCTGTATTCCCTGTGCTTTAATTCTGATTATGCACCCTCTTTAAAACAGGCATGGAAGTGTCCACCAGAGTTACTCACTGCTGGTGTGCCAAATTCCTGTAGCATTTTAACTACTGTCATACTCCCAAACCAAGGAGGCAATTGACTTTAAGTTAAAATGTTTAAATTGTTCTCTAAACATTAAAAAAGTAGTGAATGAGCATTTCATGCAGGAAACAAAGCAGGGAAATGTGCAGCAGGACAGCCACTGACTCCATCCCTTGGCACTGCGCTACCTGTGGCAGGGGAGTGGAGAGAAGGAGGGAAGATACATTATTATTGGGAAGTACATTATTATTGGCCTCTCCTCACCACAGACAGAGCCCAGTGTGTCTTTGGTCTCTGCACAGCCAAGTGAGACCTCTGAAAAACTTGCTCAGTGTCAGTGTTAATTACTGGAGGAGGCAATCAAATATTCCAGCACCCAGTGCTGCAGACAGGCAGCTCCCACCATGGCCATCGACAAACGCTAATTCTCATCAATGCCCGCGGACTCTGCAGCACTGCTAGGGATCACCATTAGCTGGGTGCTAATTAGCAGTAAGTTGTAGGACTAGTTAAAGTTGCAGGATGGCAACCAGATGCAAACCAGAGGGACTCAGAGGTTGTCATCGCTGCTGGTGATAATTTCCAACACATTTTTGCATTGTAGGAACCTCTACATAGCCAGAAGGGAAAGGAGTGACCGGAACGGTTCCTGGGAATCCACAGCGGTTCAGGGCACAGAGAACCAGCTCAAACTGAGCCCACACACAGCCCTTGGGAATCCTCAGCAGATTCCTGTGTTTGGAGAGGTGAAGCATTGAGAGGGATCTCTCCTCATAGCCAGGAACAGATCCTGCCCTGGGATACAGCAGGGCCTGGAGATGTGTGCTGGTACTGCCTGGCATTTGTGTGGCTAAAAATGCTCTGTGCTACCCCACAGCCCCTCTGTGAGCTGGGCTCTCCGTCAGAGAGCTGGGCATTTGTAATGACAGCAATAAAAATAATAATGATGGAAGAAAGCCACCCTGGAAAGCAAAACCCAGGCCATTCCCTATTGCAACAAATCACATTGGATGTTCCTTACCTGAAATTCCATGAGCAATTAGCAAACAGAATGCTCCACAAATGCCTCTGTGCCCCAGTCTCCTTGTGGTGGTTTTGGCAGCCACATTCCCAGCCTGCAGTCTGCCATCCAGCTGCTTCCAAACCACAGCTTTTTCTTCTTTTTTTGTTTTTTTTGTTTTTTTCCTAATGAAGTTCATGGCAGTCAGTGTTTTACCACCTGCACGCTGAGGAAGAAAAAAAGCAAGAGGGAGAGGATCAATATATACAGTGTGTTTATATTCAGTGAGAGCATGTTGCAGAGTGGGGAAGTGTGATGTGTGTGTTTGCATTGTCTGGGAAAGGATCCTTAGTGGCACTGCAGCTGGAAAAATTAATGGAAGATCAGGGGACTGTCTTCAGTGACAAACTTTCACCTGGTAAGTTACAGTTCTGTCGTAGGAAATGATACCTTGGACTGCAACTAATTTGTGAATCCCAGGAAAGGCAGATCACTGAATCTTCATCAGGACTGCAGGACCTGATCTGTAAAAATTTGGGCCTCAGCAGGAGGTTGTGGGAAAGTGTGATTTGCATTTCAATTTTTAGTCCACCACAACCTTTAGATCTTCCTGCAGCACTATCACAATGCAAGTTTTTAGTCTCTGTGTGCTTAAAACACTTATCAAAAAAATTAAAAATCCTGGTACAATGGCAGTCATTTGCTAATGGGACAGAAAGTGGCATTTATGTTCAAATTGTTTCACAGAACACCACTGCATCAGAGTCTTTGATCGTTTTATGGGGGATCGAGTCCCCCGACACCATCCTTGGGGACCCCATGTGGTGCTTGTCACTATCATTCCACTGCCACAAACACCCCGGCCCTTTCAATTTTTATCTGCCCAGAGCCCAGAATATGTTACATTATTTAGGTTTTGTTCTGTATGAAGAATTTACAACAAATAAAAGCCACTTCCCTGGACAAATGAGCCTGTGAGTAACAGTTAAGGGAATTTCAGGCAGGCCCCCTTTGCAGGAGGGGCAGCAGCTCTGCCATCCCTCCCGCTGACTGATGGCACCGCTCCAGCCCATCCTCCACGCAGCAGCCACCAGCACTGGCACCAATGGCAGGATGCTCACTTATTTCCCTAAAAAACTGTCTGGGTCAGGCTCTGAACCCCATGCACACACTGCAGATGAATTATTCATGGCACAGGAGGGATTCCCTGTGCTGCTGCTGAATCAGGAAGGAGGCTTTGCAGAGAAGGGGGAAAATCCACTCCGAAGTCCTTTAGCCAAGGAAATGCTCCATGAAACGCTCACAGCCTCTCACCCCAGTGTCAGAGATGGGTCTCCATGCCCATCCTGGGGGCTTGGGAAGCCAACTGAGCCAAGTGCTGAGAGCCGTGGAACAGGGTTATCAATGTCCTGGCACAGCTCACCTCAGAGCCAGGTTTTGTCCTGAAGAGCTGCACGTAGCCACAAATTGAAATTTACACTTGTTTTGGTGACTTGATACCTGCTTTCCTTTTCGTAGACTATTACTGCTGCTTGCTCAGGTATGGCAAGGCTCAGCAACCCTTCCTGGGAACATATTGTCCAGCTAATGGAATTTCCAGGCTCCAGAGCTCAAATCAAGGGTGCAGGACTGCACACACCACAGCAGCATCCCAAGTGTGTTTCCAAGTTTCCTGCTGCTTTTGCTGTTCCTGGGGTTGATAGGAGCTTTCCAGTGACTTGAGCAAAGAAAGGCTGAATGAGGGATGTTTTTTGTGCCCATTCCTTAAAGGCCCTTCCATCCCTCTCCCTGTCTGTGTTGTCACCTTGGGGCCCAGTGATTTGTTTCCTTGCTGGCATTTACAGGATTGCAGCCCTTGGACTGAACGTCCACCCCAGCTGCTGCCCTGCAACGAATGCAAACCAGATCTCCACACTGGAGGTTCCAGCCCTTCCTGAAACACGAGGTGAGGGTGCTGCTCCATAAGGGAAAGTCACTCCTGTACCTGAGCACCCCTATCCAGAGACATTTCTGCGGGTGATTCTACAGCACAATGAGACTCTGACCCTCTGAGCTTTCTGACCTGGGACATCCCCAACAATCTCTTTTCAAAAAAACTGCTTTTGCTCCACTGAGTGTCTGAGAGCCCATTTAAAATATCTAGGACTGAAAAAGCAGTCTGCTCCTGAACTTCCTGCTAAAAAGAAATAAATAACAACCTTCACACGAAAGCAGGGTAAATAAATTTTCTTTTCTTTCAGGACACGTGTTGAGAGCACAGAAAGCAGTCAGAAGTACAGCTTTTACCAACTGCTCTGCTGCTTAACATCTCTGGCATTCAAAACATACAACTTCTGTGTTTGTACTACATTTCCCTAACAGCTTACATCGAGGCCAAACACACAGCGTTCTGCAGAGGTCTTCTAAAATAAGCTTATTTAAAAGAGCAAGGTCAATGCCCAACACATGTCAGATTCTGTGAGCAGAAATCAAAGAGTTCGGGGCAAATGGGATATGTCAGGACTCGGTGGATTCCCATGCCAGGCTCTTTTACCAGGTTCACATTGCTGCTGCCAAAACCAGTAACAATCTCATCATGTGGACTTCAGCTTTGGAAAAATGTCTTTAAAAACCCCAGTCTCTGCATGTGGGCTACTCATCTCAATAAGGAAAAGTAACACACAGATAAAAGTGTTTATCTGGGCATGCTATTTATTGTCCCCGTAACTGTATTTTTCTTTTAATGGGACATGTGCGGATTCCATGCTTCAGCCCTAGGCTCTATTAAAATCAAATTAAAAGCATTAGCAATTTCGTTAATTCCATTTATAATATGACCATCACGTCAAGAGAAGGCAGAACATTAAAACAGAAATACATATAGATAGATAGATGGGATTTAAGAATTTTTTGAAAAAATATCGTTCCATTTTGATCTTTACCTTTTTTTTTTTTTTTAATATCAAAACATGAAAAGTTTTCCTGTATTCAGATAAAGTAACTCTGCCTGGTCTTTTAAACCAGATCTTGCAGAATGATATTTGTGATTTCAATTAAAATACGCTATTGTCACTTTAGCCTCCCTCTTTGGTATTTTAAATTGATCCTAATGGCTTTGCCTTAAGTGATTTGCGTCCCATCGTGAATCGCTGTCACTGACAGCGCCTCCCACTACTGCCCTCCCGATAATCGCTCCTTCCCCTTCTCCCGGCTCTCCCCCGACCCCGGCTCTGCTCCGGGCTGCGAACTCTTCTCCCTTTCCCATCTGGAGCTTGGGGCTCGCTCCGAAGGCAGCACCGAAAGCAGCCCCGGAGCTGCACGGGAAGGTCGGGCCGGTGGCTCTGGGGGGGAGGCTGCGTCTGTCCCTTCCCGAGGGAGCAGTGGCTCGGGATTGTGTGGGAGAGGTGCTGCCCCAGGCCCACTGGCAGTTCCTGAGAGAGCTCCAGGACAGCATCCCAGGAAAACCTGGCCGGGAATGCCCAACTTCCACCGGAGCCTTTTGCGTCCGGCAGAGCCCCTGTAGGTTCTGTCCGGGAGCTCTGGGGAACCAGGAGCCTTCTCCTCCCACCCTGTCTCCTTCTCCTTTCATGGATCTCTTTATTAATTGAGCAATCATTTAGTTTGTGTAATTGTCCTCTGCCATATGCAATTCCAACCTTTCTCTTTAAATTGGCTTATTTAGCTAAATACAGTCTTATGGTTTTGTGGGTTTTCCAGCTATCAAAGCTTCCTAGGTGGACAGTCAGGGAAGAAAAAAAACAAACTAATAATATTAGGGAGGCTTCTTTTATGTACATTTATGAGATCTACCAGCAGGTGACTCCATTCTAAAATATCTGTATTTTCATAAAACAAAATGCTTTCTTTCCTACACCCTGAACATCATCACGATGCCCCCCTCCATAAGATTTAGCACTCTGAAAAAAGCAGTGTTAAATAAATAGCACTTTTGCTTAAGCTATGAACTGTTTCTTTTTGAACACATGAAATTGAATTAGAGAGTTTCAGGGATTTCCAGAACAGCCTGATGGGTTCCTGTCTAATCAGACCTGATTAATTCAAATCAAACTGCAAACCTCAGTTTTATTTTGCTTTAAAAACTCCGGCTCAACAACAAATCAGCAGTATGTAGATATCACAGAGGCAGTTAACAGGAAAGCCTACATATACCGAGCCTCGTAGAGTCAAACGAATATGATTAAACATTTGCCATCATTTATTAATATTTTATATATTCAAATATATACAGAGGGGATGGGACCAGTCAGGGAGATTCTCTTCACCAGGGACAATTATATTTATGCCTAAGAAAAGCAGATCCAGCTCAGGTGTCAAAGGATGTTCCTTCAAAATAGAAAAATTATTAACAAATAACAGGGCTATGTGGGAAGGTTTGTAACACAGAACTGCACTAAACCATGCAATGATCTACACAGACAATCAAAGTGTTCCTGCCATGCCCAGTGCAGCAGAATAAATTAAGATAAAACAAAATAAAACAATCCCACAAATGCAAGATTTCAAATGCAGAAGAGGCAGCCGTGCAAAAGGTATTCCAGAGACTCCTGAACCATTATTGCCATGCAAAGCACGCTCCGAGAGGCTCCCAGAGCTGACCAGTTGAATCCACATCAGAGCAGGGACAGGCAGGGTCGGGAGGCTGACTGGATCTGGGCACTGGGCACAGCTGTTTTCCTTAGGTGCAATCCACTTGTCACTGGTGGTGGCACTTTGCATTTGCTGTGTGGCAGCATATGTGCTTGCCACACTGGGGACCCACCGTATCCCTTCAGCCTCCAGCCACTTCCCTTCTCATTAGCTGCGTGTCCATACATCCTTCCACACTCCTGCCGCCTGCTCTGGGCCCTCTCTGCCTCCTCCCAGATTAAAACCATCTCTAAGTGGGGCAGAATTACTCTATACATTGCCAAATTTACACATGTAAATATACACACACACACACACAGATGTGCTCTGTAAGGAATCCTGTCTATTCCGTCACTTACCTGCTCAGAAATATTTTTGCTACCAGGGTGAGCTCAGAGACAAGGCAAAGCTGAAGAATATCCAAGGAAATCTTTCATATGTGATGTGAACCCAAACTAAAAGTGAAGTTTAAAAAGGGGAAGGGATGGACTCTATGTGCAGTGTCTGGCTCTGCAGTAAGACCCACGGTTCTTCCCAGCACAGCCCCATTCCCCCACATTCCATGTGGAATTGTTGGCTGGCAGCTGAATCTGTGCCTGCCCATTCAGGCTGTTCCTTGTTCCTGAGGCTTTGCATTCACTGCAGGGCCCAGCCTGGCTCAGGGTGGGGTCACTAAGACAGGAGTTAAGAAGAAATGTGGTTGATGTCTCATTTTGAGGGGCTGCACTGGCACACTCCAAACTCCAGACACACAGAGTTTCCTACCAGGATGCTGGGACAGAAGGAAACCCCTCCATTCTGGGCACATGAGCCTGCCCAGCAAAGTTCCCAGTTAAGCCTTCCAGCAGAGGCTCTTCCTCAGCCTCCCTGCAGCCAGGACAAGAACAGTTCCAGACAAAAGAGATTTGCACTCCTAAAGAACATTAAAAATGTCATAGCCTCTGATTTACATTTTCATAGCTGTAACAATGTCCTTGATGATGGGGATTCAGGTAAAGCCAGATCTCTTCATCCCCCTCCAAACAGAGCATCCCATGGTTTGGGAGCTTCTCACCTGGACTCATGCATATGAGCCAGTCCAGCAGAGCGGCCCCTGGGACATGCAGATCCACATTCAGCTTTTTATTTCCACATCTATGAGCAAGTTTAAAGTCAAAATCTCCACTCATAATAAACCTCTAAACTCTAATTAAACTGGTTCTTTAAAAAAAAGCAAAACAAAACAACAACAAAAACTGAACAACAAAAGAAGAAAAACTATTCAGCTTTGATCTGCTTCTTTTTCATTAAATACATCTTTTAGCATTTTCTAAAAGTCTCCTCCCAAGGAAGCAATCACAAAAACCCATTAAGGTTATTTTTATACCATGGTGAGAACACTGAATTACCTTCCTGATGTAGCTCCTGTGTGGGTAAGTGACACAGCCAAACCTAGGTCTGCATGTCCCAAACACCTGCTGAGTTTTGCTGCTTCTCAAAGGCAGCAGTTGGGAAAATGCTGTTCCAGCCACTGCTGGGGTGGGTTTCATCACAGGAACACCGCTCCTCTGAGCAGCACCAGAGGATTGCCTTGCTCAGCAACAGGTCAGGCCAGCAAAATCCTTCACTTCCAGGCTCCTTGAGTACCAGTGATGGGGGACAAACCACTCCTGGCCTTCTCTGCAGCCCCATTACGTTAATGAATGGCACTGCACAAAAAATTACTGCTGACAACAAAATCCTTTCGTAAGTCAGGATGCTTTTAGACATGTCCCTCCAGTCTCCCACCCTCTGTTACACACAAACAGGAAAAACTAAGGAAGACCCAAAATTCAGAGTAAACTTGACCTTTTCTTTGAGGCAACTATTTGTGAATCAGCACAGAGCAGTCTGCTCACTTTTGGATGCACTTTTGAGGCAGCTGACCAGACAGAGAGAACATGTGCAGATCAGCCCCAGACAGGTTTTCCACTGGTACCTGTTGCTGCAGGAAAATTCCCAGCTGGGCCAGGAGAGGTGAGAGGATGGAATGTGTCTGTCCAGTGAATGTAAATACACTGTGAACATACATTTTGTGCCATCCCGCTGCCCTCGGCACCGCCAGGAATGCTAAGGAGGTGGGAGGCTCCTCTGAGCAGGGCAGTGCCCACAGCTCATGGCAACACTCCCAGGGAGCAGCCTGGGGGGAAGATTTTGATTTTTTAACTGTGGCCATCCCTGGCAGAGTGGCTGCTCCTCAGCACTGCAGAGGTGTCAGAGCACCCGGAGGCTGCGCGGGTCCCACTCGGGGAGAATGAGCTGAGGATGCTGAGTTCTCTCTGTGCTCTGCTCATGTGAAACATTCTGTGCTCCTTCCTCTCAACGGAAACGTTCTGACTTTTGGGTGATTTCTGTTCAGCAGCCACAGCAACAAAAACTTTCCAAACTCCTTGGCACCAAAGCTACAAGCCATAACCCGGGCCGAGGTTTTATCAGCTGTGAGATCGGAAGGGGAGCAACACTTGCAGTACATGAATGGCCAGCTCAGCTGCTCGGAGAAAGGAGCTGATTCATGCTGCCAACGCTGGCTCTTACACAGATAATAAACTAGACTGGCCTTTCTCCTGACATCACACTTCAATCAAAAACTTTCTCGCAAAATGTCACTTTCAAAGTTGCAGCTTAAAAAAAAAAAAAAAAAAAAAAAAAAGGAAAAAAAAAAGAAAAGAAAAAGTCTTTATAAAAAATTCATGGCCACAATGATCTGATAATGCAGCTTTCTGATACCAGCAGATGTTTTGTCTAACATGTTCCCTGAAGCTGTACTCTGTGCCTTCATATCTTTCATTTCCAGTTGCTATCTGCTGACTGTGGGATGTCATGTACGTACCCTATAGCGATGCGCAGCCATCGCAGCTCACACCGCCGCGCGTAATGAGCTGCACAAGATGCTTGTCGCAATAACTCCGCACTTCCCCGACCATATGGAACACAACACTCCAAAGCCCACAGACACTTTTTTTTATTACAGTTCAGATCCTTAAAACATAATCTGTGTGATGTCTAGTGAATGTACGTGAAGAGCTGCTGAAAACAAAGTTAACACTTGTTCACATCATCTGTTACAAATGTCCAATTTGGGACAATAAATTTCCTCGGAACCTGTTCTTTTGCTGACTCGTTGCTTTATCTTTTTTCTCTTTCTCTCACGTCGTTTTTTTTATGAACTATGCATATGTATTAAATGGGATTTGTTGTCCCTAGATACCAATTTGCATAAAGTGCAAGCCATCATTGGTTGGAGAGAAGCAAATTACTTCTCCAGCAAGATCACACTTCTTTTTTTTTTTTTCTTCCTTTTCTTTTTTTTTTTTTTTTAATTTTAACAAACCGCAGGCAGAGGCTGTTAACAGCACTTAGCCAGATATGCAAAGTATCACTTTTCTCAAAAGCAGCTTGATCAATGAGCCAAAAAAATAAAAAAAAAATAAAAAAAAAAGGAAGGGAAGGTATTATTCAGTTAAGTACAATGAATGCAGAAATGTCCCAAGACTGAAGCTGTTCACCTGTAACTCGAGCTGCCTGATTCCCACTAAGACACAACCCTGGCATGGCTTAGCACACAGGACACAAAGCAGAAGAGCCCAACTGAGCAGAACCTCTCAGGGATCAGCATCCCATCTTCCCAGTGTCCCGGCTGGCTCCTAGAAGTCCCAAGTGTGCTGGTTCTTTTACGTGTTGCAGAAGCCCTTCCTGCCCCTCCACATCCCACACATTTTCTCGTGTTGACTCTCCTGCAGGGCTGTGCAAACACAGGCGTGAAAGGCCTGTCCTATGCCCTCTCCTCATTTCCCTGGCACAGGGATGCTCCACAGGATGGCAGCTGCCATCCTAGCAGGCCTTGGACAAGGGCAATCTCTTGTTTTCCTTCTGCTCTTCATTGCACACACCTGGGTCACGCTGGCAAGAGCCTGGGCCTGGATGGCAGGCCTGGTGGCAGATTCCCAGGTTCAGAGGAGCCCTCTGCTCCCGGGGATGAGGAAACACAGAGGAGGGGATTTCACAAATTCTTCAGGAATCAGATCACCTAAGTAAAGCTGCGGAGCACAGGATGATGTACAAGAGCACCAGCCCACCAGTAAAAGGATTTGCAAGCCAGGAGCCAGGCTCAGTTAAAAAGTGTGAGAGAATAAAATCACTGAAAGGAACAAATCAGCAAAGGATGCTGAGCTGCAAAGTTTCCAGCTAGGTCAGAACTTCCCAAGAATTTAGTGCTGGTAAATTGCTGGGGAGGAGTCCTCCTCTCCAAACCATAATAATTTCTTCTCCTGAGCTCTCTAAAAATAACTGCAGTGTCTGTCTCTCCCTAAACATTCGCTCAGAATTCAATCCCAAATCCATCAATGGGATGTGTTTGGGGTTATATTACTGCTGCATTTAATGGACAGATGATACTCTCTTAAGAATGGTTCCTGGGATCACACAGAACATTGGTAATTGATTACAGACACAGGACAGGTGATCTGGGCACTGGTGGTGACTTGAGATGTCTCTGAGGGAACTGTAACAAATGAGGATTTGCACATTGAGGGTGTGCACATTCTCAAGAGAGAGTGTGTATTTCCTCACTACCTTTAGCATCTATCCAAAGACACACAAATACACAAAGATTTTATGCTGTGTGATGATTTGAAGGTGGAAAAAATAGTTTCTGTCTGCAAAAAATATTGGCAACTTCCTGCAGCTCTTGCAAAAAGACTAAAATGCCACAATTTCACACATCTCTGCTATTAACGGGTGCTGCTTTGCTTCCATGTTTATATTTGTCACATTTAAAAGGAATAAAATAGGGTTTAAAAGAAGATCCTGACTCCCTAATGAGTGCAAAAGCACAAAAAAGTAATGCAAAGATTATTGAGGAAAAACTCACAAGAGGGAACCAAGTGGAGGCTTTGAAAATGGGGCATTTTTTCACAACCAAGGGCACTGTCACTGTTAAACCACCATGGGACCAGGAGAAATCCTGCTTGGGACACTCCCTCAGATGGAGAGAAGTGTGCATCTCTCTGAAACTGCTGCAGGAAAGGCTGGAAGCTTTCCCAGGCTTCTCTCACTGCAAAGCCCCAGGACACTCACCTGGAAGCACAAAGATGTGGGAGCCTCAGTGCAGGAGCATCCACAGCCCAGCCCTCTGGATTCAGATGTAGCCAAAGGAATCCACTGCTAAGCTGAGCTGAGCTCTGCCTGTGAGACCCAGAGCTCGGGAACATGCAATCATGGGCTCCCACTGCAGCAATTCCACATAAACCCAGCCTTGGAAAGAGGAGTAGCAAAAAAAAAAAAAAAAAAAGTGTTTTTCTCCTTCCTTATCTGTACCCACTCCATTTTACCTAAGGCTCCCTATTAGCTCAGCTGGTGATGTCACTTACTCCACTGGAACCTGTTATCATGGCAGATTCCTCACAGGATTTTCTGTTTTGCCAGCGCTGCTCTTTGTGCAATGTTGTATTTCATTCCATTAGATAAAGGGTTAAGGAATTCACGTTTTACCCATATAGACTAAGTTATACTCCCTGTGGGTTGCTGGCTTCCCATTGGCTGCAACAATGACCTTGGAAACAGACAAAAATGATGCATTGTTGCAATAAATATTATAGCTTGCACCTGTTTCTAATTAAGTCTGCCAAACAATTTCAGAGATACTGAAAAGAGAAATGTGTTGGCTTCTAATCGGGTGTTCTTTGCTGTTTGATCTGGATTTTTCAGCCCCCCACATGACCTCGCCTTCTTGGTTCTTGTTTTTCTTTCTCTTTTCAGACTTGTAGAAAGCACGAGATTGAAAGAAAGGAAGCTTCTGAAAGAGGAACTCTCTGCCTAAAATCAATTGTAACTAAAAACCCGAAAATTGATGGATTTACACCAGGGCTGAAAGCAGTTTATGGCACCATACCTCAGAAATCTCTAGTATGGTTTCATAGGTCTAGTCTGGCCTTCTTTTCCTTCACCTCTTCCTTCTCCTCTCGCTTCTTTTAAACTTCAAAACTCAAAACAATCCCTGTTAGCGGTCAGGATCAGCATCACTGGGAAGTTGGAGGTTTTTGCAGCTGGACTTGAAGATGTTGGAAAAAATAGCTGAGAAAGGATTTTCCTGCTAACACTCACCAAGGAAACGTAAAGGAAGCAGTGGTCACTTTGCCTTCCCGAGTTAAGGACACCTTGGGAAGACTCTGCCAGTTGTTGCTGTTTGATGCCTGCTCTAAGATCCAGCTCCACAGACAAATGCAAACGTGGGGCAAATGCTGCCACTTCTCCTTAACAGAAGTAAGGAAATCAGGAATTACTGTTATCTCCCTTTGGCAAACGGGGACTGGAAGCCAGAGCTCAGGCAACACTTCTGGCTGTCAGTGACAGAAGCTGCCCAGTCCCTTTGGTCCCTGTGGGGTCCCTTTCCTCACGCTGGGATAAGCATTTGTGCATCTGTATTTTGGAACTGACTGAGGAACTTATCCATCTGAAAACTAATCCAGGGAGGAAAAAAAAAAACAAAACAACAAACAACAGTTTTTATTTCAGCCACATCAGGTTCCTGATTTTGGTTTGCAGGCAGCCTGGCTGGATGGGACCGAGCAGCCAGGACAGAGGGAATGCAGTGCAGGATTTTTGGATGGAATTACACAAAATCACAGAAGGAACCTCCAAAAGAAAATGTGGGTCTCCAGAATCCACAGATGCCTCTGTCTGATGTAAATGCCACCAATGTCCAAACCCAGCAGAGGTTTGCTGCCTGGGCACCCTGCTCTGAGCCACACAAGGGTTCTTGTGCGTGGGCAGCGGATCTCAGAAGTATCTGTTGGAATTAACTGAGTCTCTGCCCAGCCAAAAATAAATTATTTTGGGGTGGAGGCTGCAAGGGGATTATTTCAGCAGCCATCCTAATGAAGGTGAGATCAGACAGGTTAAAAATAAGCATAGACACAAGGAAGGTGTGGGACGGGACGAGAAGGGAACAGCTCAGCCTGTGCGGTGGGATGACGCCCTGCATCAGGATTATGGCAAGAGTTTTTTCCAGAAGGAGAGACACAACTACAGAGATATTTTGCAGGGTTAGCACGTCTTCCTCTGTCTGATCCACTCTCTCTTTTCCACTTTTCCCTCGGTGGCAGGTAATAAAATGCCTGCTGGTACCCCCCATGACTGGAGGTACCCGGAGTGGTTCAGCCCATCGTGAGTGCTGTGCCAATCATTTAACAATTCCCACAGCTGCCTTTGTGAGAAGCCTCTCTCTTAAGCCTCTGGTTTAAGAATTTAGAGTAATCATGTAAAAATGATACCCCTGTGCTCTATGATCCGCTGAATCTCACTAATGCCGGATCCCAGAAGAGGGCTTATTAATGAAAAGATGCAATGCCTCTCTCTCTGCTCATGTTTCACATGAATATCTCTCATGGATTCGGCAGTAAAGCGCACTGCTGATAAAGTGAGTATAATGAACCTCCGTGCTCCACGAGAATGGAATCTCGGCCTGATGAAGTGGTTACCTGCTCCACTTCCCAGCACAATGGCAGGCTCCAGAGGCACAGGGAGAAGCACCCGGCTGCTGCGGGAACAGCGGCGCGGCACCGCCAGCTCCCAAATCCGGGCTCTGCTCTGCCGTCGACGCCTTCGGCTGTGTGACGAGATCAGGAGTTTGGAAGGGAGGAGCTCGTAATTAGCTGAGAGAAATGAAATTATGTTTTACTGTAAATCACTGAGTCAACAGACAAAAGAAGGGTTTTAAAGGGACAGCAGCACCTTGAGGCTACTCTGTGTCCTTCCAACATCACACAGGAGTCAAAAACCCCACCGGCTCTCAACACTTCAACAGCTTCCCAGCAAGGACGAGCACCAAGTGTTCTGCAAACAGCAGGATCCTGTTTCCAGCCCCTGACATCTCACTAATTTTCAAGAAGTCACTGAAAATACTTTCAAGTAGTGCATCTGTCCTGAAGCTCCTCTGCTAACAGCAGCAGATTCTGCCATCGAGAATCTCAAATTGTTATAAATCCTTTTGCTCTAGCTGCTTGGAATCAAACAAACAAAGCAACCCCCCACACTAACAAGAAGAAAGGTGGATTCCATGTCTATCCATGGGAAAAAGAATGTGTGTGACTGCCCAGAAAGCACGGTGAGGCAAAGAAAAGGAGCAGGTAAAACACTGTAGGCAGCAGGGCAATCAGGCTCTATATTTCTCAGAGGCCCTCTGTGATTTATGATTTCCATTAAAGGGAACACATGCCTCACAAATTACCCCTAATCTTAGCAGCAGTAGGATGGTACAGGACAAGCAACAAGAGTCTGGAAGGTGTCACAGGAGTGTTCTAAGACAACCAGAGAGACCAGCATCGAGTCCAAGAACCAGACTGTACCTGCTCAGTGTGTCTCTGATACCTGGCTCACCTTTGCAAAGCCAGCCCTATGCAGCCAAATCCAAACTTCCCAAACCTGAACACAGAAAACTATCACAGAATCTCAGCACTGAAGAGTGAACATAATCCCATCTCACACCCTAGCTGTCATCCTCTGCATGTCACCAACCCATGGAAAAGAGAGCACCATCCCTCATTTTTGGGAATTCTCTGATTAGAAAGAACTCAAACACCCTAAAACTCGGCAGAGCCTTAAAGCTGGAGCTGCGTTTTGCACAAGCACCTTGGGCACAGCTCCCTGTATTATTCATTCCTAAATGCCCCATGTGTTGTCTTTAGAGAGGGAGGCAGCCACACCACCTTTCTGTGTGTGCTTTCCTCCCTTGGCTTTTACATTTCTTCCACACGCAGAATGTACTTAACTCGCTGCTTATTGAATGAAGGATTAGTATTATTTTCCTTCCTCCAGTGAACTTTGTTTCACTTCATCCTGCATACATTTGGCTGGGCTGTGTTTTCCTGCCAGCACACCACTGTTCAGCAAACTACCGTGCTTAAGGCCAGCCAGCTAACACAGTGATTCCTTTTTACTCCCGAGGAGTGTTTCCGTAATCACGGCTGTGCTGGGGGATGAATGACAGCTTACAGCAAGAAGCACAAAACGCACTTCCAGAAGCTTTGCTGAGCTGGGACAGAGCTAAAGCGGCTTCAAACTGCCAAGATATTTGAGACATCCACAGGAAGACGCTTTTGGAAATAGAGCCTGCTCCTTAGCTCCTCTGCTAGCACAAACGCTGACCAAGGACTGGGAAGGGAGCGACTTCCTCATCCTCTTTTTTCTGTGCTGTCACATCTGACATTGAGTTAGACTGTGAGGAAAAATTAGTATAAAACTACTAGGTAACAAATTTGCAATGGCTCTGTATTTATGGTCTCTCTTTTTGGTTTATTGTTGTGGTTAAGGTTGGTTATGTTAAGGAGAAAGGAAGGGTTTCTTTCCAAGTCTTGGAAAACCAAGCTGGAAGTTCCTGTTCACATCACTGCAGCAATGTAGACTTCTCTGGTGGAAGTGTTTTCTTTTTCTGGTGGAATTATAGCTCAAGTCCTGCTAGGTAGTTCCTCTCTTTGTTCCTGTGAGCCAAGATCATGCTATGCCATGCTTATAATATAACCTCGCACTAAAAAGGAGATTACAAAGGGGGCAAAATGCCCTCGAGGGTTCCCCTTTATCAGAACCTTCCCTGTCAGTTTGCCTTCTCATTTCCTGAGCTCTTGTCTGATTATTAGTGTACTGACAGAATAAAAATAACCTCATATTCCTACATGAATCATAAATAAAACCCTTTTATTTCATCAAAGAGGTTGGCAGGTTTATAGTCCTTTGCAATGCAGGCACGATGTGAATGACATACCTTTAATTTTGCTGACAAGCTTGTCGGGGTCCTAATGAAAAAGAGTGAAAAGTGGGTGACTTCTCTAAAGGTTTAGCAGTTACTTTTTGGTGAAGATATATATTTCACCTTGCCACTGTAATCAAGGAGCCAACTGATCTTGGTAATGAACTCTTCAATTACAGTCCACTCCTAACTCTTCAGGAATGCCTCAGCAACAATACCACAGTGATTATTGCTGATATTACACATTAAAGCAACCTGGGGGAATAAAGAGGGGGAAAAGGGGAAAGAAAACCTGAGCAGTGTCTGTGGTAGAGCTACAGGGTGCATCAGCAATGATCACATTCCTAGTTTTATATCCCAGCTGTACAGCAGCCAATAATAAAATCACCATTCTCACTTGGATGTTGATAGTACATATTCCTCCCCATTTGTTCAAGCAGACACTTCGCTTTTAGAAACCAATATCAAGAATGGTACAGGGTACATTGGGACAGCCCCTTCAAAAAGGAGGGAATAGTGCAGAGTATTCCTTTTGGTGTCTCTGACAAACAGGAGATAAAGGTTGCACAAAAAAAGAAAGGTCCAGGTACAGGACAAACAGGCACAGCACAAACAATCAGAAAATCTTTCCTATTTGGACTCTTGCACAGAGTTAAAAGGTTAATTGCTCTCAAAAGAGGGAGGCAAACAGTTAAAATATTTGTTTTTAGTAGTATTGAGGGTTCTTTCCCCTTCTTCAACACATCCTTTCTTATTTCTCCTTTCTTTTTTCTGTCTCCTATTTTTCTCATGTAGAAGTCAGGAAGAACACAGTGCCCTATGTTTGCTTTCTGACCACAAACAAACCATCGAAGCCACAACCATTTTCCCTTTCATAAAAAGATTCTGCTTTTTTTGAAGTCTCTCAGGTCTTCACTTAATAATTCTGAAAGAAATTAAGGGAATACAACAGTTTTATTTGATCTCTTGGAGCTTATCCTTCTTTTTTGGTGGTAAGTCCTGTTCTCAGCAACACCTCATCAGAGAAAGTTTGGGATTTGGTGAGTTATACTGGTGTGATTTATGCTTTTTTGATTCTTGTGTGGTTTTTTGTTTTGGTGGGGATTCAGAGGTGGGGATGCTGAAAGAAAAAATGAGAGGGAAATAACTAAGGTCATCTGAGTAGAGAAAGAAACAGGGGCTGTGTGTGCAGGATTGTGCATACACAGGGAGGTGGGGTGGAAAAGGGGAAAGCAATATGGACACTGGTTTCCAGATTGCTGTCTTGGCAGGATTTTACAAGATTCCAGAGCTGCACTTTTAATTTTCATTACTTTCTATCTTCCTTTGATAAGCTCAGGAGCAGTATCTAATTTTATTAGGAGCTTTTCATCAAACGTGGGTATCTTCCTTCCTCCAGGGATTCCCTAGCCACATAAACATCAGGTTCTGTGAAACATTAGCTAATCCTAGTTAGAGTTACTTGACCCTATCAAGCTAAGAAATAAATTTTACTCTTCATGAGAGTCCTACTGTTTACACTCCAGACAAAATTCTTAGATCTCAAAGTTTTCAGAGGAAAAACATATTTCATAATGCCAGAAAACTGGCCTTAAAGACCTGGGCTTGAAACTGGTTCTTGTTTCAAATGAAACACACTGAGTCTTCTTCCTGACCACAGCCGACACCAGGGCCTGATTTTCTTGGCGTAAAATCCACATAGGTGAGGGCAGGAGTCACATCCAGCCCCACATTGCTACCTCTGACTCTCAGCTTTCCCTGTGTGGCTGCTCACAGAGGCAACTGGTGAGAATCCAAGCCCTTCTCCCTGCCCAGGGCAGAACAAACTCTGCAGCAGGAGCTCAGGGTTTGGTGAACCTTTCAGAGCGAGGGTTTTGGTGAGGAGTGACTGCCCCAGCAGGAAGGTGCTGCTGGCAACCAGCACAACCCCAGTGCTTTGGAAAACAGAGGAGCTGGCAACTCTGGCTGTAGTGCTGTCACTTGCTCAGCTATTTGCAGTGTAAGGTCTCACTAGAAAAGGTTAAGAAAAGATTCATATACTCCAAAATTATCAGTTTGTTATCACTATTAATAATACTTTATAGTACTTAACAAGCTACTTTTCATCTTCAAAGCACTTTGCAAATATCAATTAATCCTCACAGTCTGCCTGTGGGGTAAGCAATTGCTGCTGCTCCCAGAGCTGAGGCACAGGGTTAGCTGATGTTCCCAAGGGGTCAGGACCAGCCTCTGCACATCTTACTCTGATGCCCAAATTATTTTGGCATTTAAAACCATTTAAAGATGGTGTTTTCCCTCCTCTTAGATGGGGTGGTGAACATGCACCACTTTTGTTGTACCTGAGATACTTTCTTAAAGTGCTGGTTTGAACTGACAACTGCAACTCCAGCAGCTTGGACAAGGCTGCAGCTTTCTCCCTTCCCACACATTTCTGCATTGATGAGAGAGGTGGGCAATTACTGCCAGCTGATTTAAGGTCTAGGATCATGGAGGAGTTCTAAAACTACTCCCCAAGCTCTGCTTTGTAGTGGAGAATTGTATGTGTGTGTGTACACAAAAGTGATCACAGTCACAGCTTAAAGAAGCAGCAGATTTCTTTAAAGATTTACCAGGCAATAACCAATGGAAGAGTTTCACTGAAAGCAGCCTGTCTTTGTGAAGACTGATTAGCCTAACATTTGGGTTTTCTTCACTTGTGGGTTTGGGATGTTTGCTTCATTTCTAAACAACTCCCAACACTTTCAGAGCTAACAGCGAAGGAAGGTTTAGAGGGAAGGACAGGCCCATGATGTGGTTTTATTTGTCCATGCTTCTTTGAGTTGGTAAATCACACTGCATTGCTTTATTGAGTATCCCTTTAGGAGTATATTGGAAAAAATTCCATCTGCCACAATTAATAGAGTGCCTAGTGCATCACACGGCACAGCCCCGGCGTCGGAACTCGGCATTCTGCGGGAGCCCTTTGGTCCCACACTGGATGCCAGAAAGGATAGTGGCTGTGACATGTGATACAACTGCTGATAAATGATGGTGATAATGCAGAACAAAAAGGCTAATGAGTTCTCCCCAACACCACGCTACTTTCATGAAATGAATGTGATGATGGCCCTATTTGCTACTTTTTTTCCCTTTTTTTTTGGCTAGTGAGTTACTTATCCCTGTACCTGCATGTTGGTTTTATCTTGTCTGCACAATGCCATGGAGAGACAGCCAAAATTAATGTCAGCATCTGCCTTCACTTTTAAACTATAAAAGAGCCTTTGAAGGTAGACTAAATCAAAGAGGCCAGTAACTAATTATAACCCATTGTACTGGACTTTGGGAATAATGAATAGAAGCTATTCCCCGTGCGCTTCGCAGAGACAGTGGTGCCTTTGTGGTGAGGGAGATCCCTTCACTGGACCAGAGAGAGGAGAAATGGGATTGTTAATGTATGTAGGAGGCAGGAGGATTTCTATGGTGCTATTTCACTGCAGAGGCAGAAGGGAGCAGAGCCAATCATGGGAAGCGTAAAGGTGTGAAGGCACAAAGATGGAGAGTTGATTAAAAGCACCGTGGGGAGCGCGGGCGAACAAATCAATGGTAATGATGGAATTATGCCCGAGCGGAACCCAACAGTCTGCGGTGTCCTGGTGACTCGAGCTGGGGATTAAATGCTGCAGGAGCAGAGCTGGCCCTTGTCCTGCCTGTCAGCACTCAGGGATGGGCTGATCGATGGGATGGGTCCTGCTGCACAGCGGGGTAAGCTCTGGGGAGCAATGCCCAAGCACAACACGGACACCCCTACGCCTTGTGAGGTGTGAGGGTGGGATCCTGCCCAGGCTGCAGTGGGGTCAGGATGCCCTCACGCCTGTCACACCAGGAGTGGGACAGGGCTCAGCTGGGGGAGCATCAGGAAAGAAAAGGTAAAAGATGAGGGGAGGGCCCTGAGGGTGCTCAGTGAGGTCAGGGAGATAGGGGAGCAAAGCCACAGAGGATCCTGGGGGTGCAGGGACACGAGGGACAGACGGGGTAGAGGCTCGGAGGCACTGGCAGGAGCTGAGGGAGCACAGATCAGAGCCGGCTGCAAAGGCACTGAGAAAAGGCCTGGAGCAGCCTGCAGGGAGGGAAGAGAGGATTGGAGCAGCTGCCAAGATCAATGCAGGCCTGGCTGTAGCTGGGGTAGCACGAGCTGAGGGCTGCCTGCCCTCCCTGAACTTGCCCTGCTGGCTCTGACACCTCTACAAGCAGAATAACATAAACACAGCCTCAGCTCCCTTCTCCTTTACTCCTTTAAGAATTCCTCTGCTGGTTTGAGGCACACATCTTTATGCACATAAATATGCCAGAAGCTCCTGCCCCTATGGCAGAGTCACCAATCCCACCTGGCTTTGTGCTCGGTGAGCACAGCAGAGAGGATCTGGGGACCACCTCCCTGCCCCAAGTTGGTCACACAGTGTTGCCAGAGGGGAACTCAATGGGTGAAGAGCAAGCCTAGGAGTAGAACCTGGCAGGACAGAGGTCTGTCCATAAAGGACAATTCCAGAACACGAAGAAGCCCAGAAATTTTCTCTCCGGCATCATCAGCCACACCAGCCCAGAGCCAGCTACAAGGGCAGCACTGCCCAAGTGAGGAATGCAAAAGGACAGTCTGACCTCAGGTTTTGCATGACAGGAGATCCTCCCACACCACACAGCCAGAGCCAGACCTTTAGCAAACATAAGGGCCATCATGCCTGGCCTTTTGGCACGAACTCATGACGAAATAAGTGAAAGCTAAACATTTTCAAAGTCAAATATTTGCCCAGTGGTGAAACAGGCCACTGCAGCCAGAGTGAAGCTGTTCCTAGGTGGCCTCAGCCTGAGCAGATCCTGCAGGACTGCTCTGGTGGTCTCAGTTAAAAGACCTTCACATTGCTGGAGTCTACTTGTGCTCAGGCCAGCTGGGGAGGGGAGAGCCAATTTTAGTCGTCCAGAGTCTCCAGAAATAAAATTCTCAAAAGGAAAAGACAAAGACTCACAAGTAGAAAACGCACAGATTCTTTCCAAATGGTCTTAATGAAGATTATTTAAATATGGAGAGTTAAAATATCCCATATGTTAGCTCCCTTATGGATCTCTTATCCAGACTCAAGCCTGAGCACAAACTAATAAAGCCCTTATCGAGAGAGGAGCTCAGTACCAAAAAGCAACAATCTGGTGTTTGGCTGCTTCTCTGCTTTTTCCTATTAATAGCATGTGAAAAGTATGTAAAAGGAAAGTATAAGGCTCAGAACTGGACTTGGGCACATGGCCCCTGAACAGGCCCAATCTCCAGATAGGTTTCCTTCAGTCTCGAAAGCAGCAAGCACCAGAAAGTGGAGAGGGAGACTTAGACACAGCACAAATATTAAATGTAAATACAACACATTCCAACACAGACCCGTCCCTGAAACAAGCCCTAGAGCAAAGCTCTCTCTTCCTGTTGGTGACAATGCACAGGACTTCAGCATAATGGTATTTACTCAGTTAAATGAGAGCTGCAATGCACTTCAGCCTTAGAAACAAAACTTGAGCTATTGAAGTGTCCTGTTTTCAGACCTGAGACTATTTGCACGTGGTTGTTGACTTCAGCAGGAGCCAGCACTGCCACCAAAGGCTGTGCTCTGAGAGCCTCCTCGGCAGGAGAAATGGAATGGAAAAAGCTCTTTTGCTTCAGCTCAGCAGAACCCAGAGCAAGGAAGCACTTAGGTTAGATACAAACAGAAGTCACTTCACCATCTTTTACTTCCCTTTCCCCGAGTAAATTGGGAAGAAACATATTCATTCTCTTGAAGATCTCTGACTGAGAACTAAACATTATTATTATTATTATTATTATTATTATTATTATTATTATACACTCATACTAAAGGGTGATGCTAACATGCTCAGTAACATGTCTGGTACAGAGCATTTTTTGCACATGAGGGTGCTGGAAAGTTTTAATGAGCACCTTTTCTTTTGTCTATGTAGCAGTGAGAGTCACTTACTTGCTTAAAATGGATTTTGCTTTTATTTTTTAATACATATGCTTCTTAAGCTTTCAACCCAGAGTATGCAGTTTTAGTTAAGCTCTCATTTGGTTCATTCTAAACTCAACTCACAAAACTGGCCTCTCTTGGGATGAAATTTTCTTTAAAAATATGAAGTGGTAATTTCATTTCTAATAAAGGGTACACAACTGTCTTCATGTATGGAAGGCACTTGGAAAAAAAACTCCCTTTGTTTTTTTAGATCCAGCAACTTGAGAAGACCGGAGTGAGTGAACAGTGGGCTAATCATTCTGTCTCCATTGACAAGCAGGGAAGGAGTTAATCATCTGCTTCTTTTCACTAATTCTCTTGCAGAGCTCAGTTGTGCATATTAAATGTCTAAGTTACCAGATTTAAAGAAAAACTTGATCTCAATTTGGCTACATATTAGAAGTGCCATTCCCTGTTGTCCTACCTAGCACTGTTAATTGCATACATTTAGCCCTCTATTGGAGAATAATTTAGCTTCAGATTGAAAAGAAACAGCCCTGGCCTTGGTTATTTTGGCATACAAGACGCCAGTATGACTCTGTTTTCTAAGCAGACATTAATGATTCTAAAACTAATATTCATTGTTTGAAGAGGCATAGCAGCCTTGGCATTTACTTAACCTTTTGTCTCATGTATGAGACTGAGTCAGCCTAAATCCTTTTCTTAATTAATATCTATTCTTTTTTTTTTCTGTCCAACATTATTTATTAAACAATTTGCATGCAACAATTAAGAGTTGAGAGATTAGAAAAACCAAAATACTGTAGGAGTGAGCTCACTTGGTACAACAACAACCATCAAACTGTTTCTCCAGCTCAAACAAAGCTCTGGGATGAGAGGGGAATAGGGAGTGAGGAAGGTCAAGTAAAAAAAAATCTAAAACCAAGTCCTACCATTCCCCTCTTAGCCCTAACATTAAGCTATTCCCTACTAAAAAAGTAATAATTCTAGAGGGAAAGAAATAAAATACTACTGTAAAAGCATAAAACCTTGGGATTTGACACCTCCAGTGAATGTCAGTGATGACAGTTATGGTTGTGAATAAAGTGCAATCACTGAAACTGTTTGCTTATTGCTGTGGTAGAAAGAAATGATCATTTCAGCTTCCTGTCATGCCTCACAGGACAGCACTGCCTGCTCCACATGAGCCACCCCAACTGAGCTCTCTGCTTCTCCAGCCTCTCTGTTTCTGTGGCTTCCTTGCACTCTCGTGATCACAGCTACAGTGAGTAACTTGCTGAGCAGGCCACAAAAGAGCCTCAGGAATGATGGGATGTACATGGAAGTTGGCAAGGCCAATAAATGGCAATAAACAATTCTGGGCTGGCATTATGAGCTGTATGACATTAACACAGAGCAGGATGGCAGCTGCATACACATGGAATTCACCAGGAACAGGGGCTCCAGCATCTCTCCTCACCATTTTTCCCAGGCAGCAGCTTTGTGGAGTCACAGGCACTTGACTTTGGGGACTGTCTACAAGATCAGAGCTGAATCACGTTTTATATCCCACCAGGGCTGGATGACAAACCAGACCTACAGGAAAAACTCAACACTTTCCCCAAAACCACAGGTGTGATGATATGAGCTGTATCCTGCACCCATCAGGATACCCATCACCCTGCAGGAATGAGATTAATCAAAGTCATCCTAAATCCTCTATATTAGCCAACCCCTAATACTCTTGGGATCTCCTTCTTAAAAGGCTCTAGGAGATCCCAGGGCACCACACAAAGCTCTTGACC
Organism: Cyanistes caeruleus; assembly: GCF_971803275.1. Taxonomy (NCBI): domain Eukaryota; kingdom Metazoa; phylum Chordata; class Aves; order Passeriformes; family Paridae; genus Cyanistes; species Cyanistes caeruleus. The sequence goes on from NC_141702.1 coordinate 118,460,405, forward strand.
CACACCTTTCACATGAACCAACAGAGAGTGAACCCTCCTGCCCTGCGATGAGGTCAAGACTTGCCTGAGGGGAAGACACCGTGAAGGAAAAAAATGGGACCAATGCTTAGAAACCGTTCTGAGAGCTGAACTGAACCCCTGCCACTGTCTTTGTGCTCCCCAAAGAAACACTCCAGGGATCCAGATGTGTCATTCTCTCTACGACTACCTCACCAATGTGACACTACTTTAAATATTATTTCAGACATAGAGTTCAGCAGGTAATTTCAGGGCATGAACTTCAGCAGCAGGTTTTAAAATCCAAATGCACGTCTATAAACCCAACATATTAATAACTTAACAGTTTCCAATAAGACATCAACATTTGCATGCATCTTCCTACTTGTTATGTGCAGTACTACATTTTTTAATGTTTCTTGGATGCTGGCCAGAGAGTCTGAGTCCCTAGTTAGTTCAGATATTACTTTCTTGCCACAATAGATCTGGGTCTTGGCCAAGTACTGGACTCGTACTGCATACAAAACCACAAAATTCTCTCCCTTATCTGTTGATAGTCTTCACTTCCCAGGGAAGGAGGAAAAAAACGCATAAATTAAGATAAATAAGTAAATACATAAAAATTCAACACTAACTGTAGCAGAAGTATTTTTAGCATTTTTTAACACTACGTGTAATCAAAAGATTTCCTCATGTGTTTATACTGCTTTAGTCTCCCAAGAGTCTAATTCATGACTATTCACCTGAACAGGAGAGGAAGATCTCTTCTTTAAATCCCTCCTGGAGCTCCTCAGGCTTTCCACAAGAGTGAGCAAGGTTACCTGACCTGAAATAAAACAGGGGAGGAAGAGGCTTCAGTACCATCCTTCCTTTTTCAGTGTTTCTCAGCCTATGGACTATGGAGGGGTTTAAAGAGGCCATGAAGGGTTAGAGGCGGCCTCTGTTTTACATTTGACCTTTTTATCCTTTACTCAGAGCCTCTGGTGCCTTCAGAGAAAGACGGATGAACACAGAGGAGACGCCTTTTGAAAGAGGTTTGAAAACATTGTCCAGCACAGCTCTGGTGGCAGGGCAGTGAATGTTGCCTTTTATTGTGGGTTTAAGGTGGCAAACTCATACTTAGATTAACAAAGAGCAAGAAAAAGGAGCGGGTGACGCAACGATCGCGGCTGTGGCTTTCCAGCCACGTTAATCCCCCAGCAGCCTGAGCTGCCCCTGAAAGGGCTGGGCCTGCCCACCCGCCCGGCCCTGCTGGGAAGGTTTTTGCCCACTTGAAGATCTGCATTTTATCAGAGAACAAGGAGGCTACAACTTTCTCCGACCCTAAAAACGCCCCTCGGTGCTGCTGAGCACATGGAATCACCGCACTCCTCGGAGCAGAGCAATGGGAGGGTGTTCCTGCCCTTGGTGACCACAGAACCACCACAGAACCAGAGGCAAGGACATGTGGGGCAAGGCCAGGAGCAGCCCAGGGAAGGCATCTCACCTTCCCCTGGGCTGCTGCCAAAATCCCATCCCAGTCCACATGGAGCGCTTTGCTGTCAGTGTAACACTGATCCCAGCACTCCCCTGGGCTGACTTGGAAAATCTTCCTAATAATATCAAGGTAGTGACAAGGTAACAGAACACATGATTCCTGTACCTTCTGCTAGAGCTCGTGTTTTTTTCTGTTCATTTGCCCAAATAAAGCATCGGTGCCTTAATTTCCGTTGTTTCAGAAATTAGATCCTCTTGAAGAATGAAAGGATGCTGTGTTTGAGAGGGGTAGTGTTTTTATGAAGACACGTAATTAAAGGAAGCCATTAAAGATACTTGTAAAAATGATTCAGATTTTTATATATGATGACTAACTAACTTATTATTGCTCTTCTTGGTCAGAGATTAATGAGAATTTCTTAAAGGATAAAAAATTATTTAATAAGCTTCAGGATATACAGGGCTTGGAATATACTGTAATAATGTGAATACTAGGAAATGTGGCTGTTGATTCTCTTAACTAATGGAACCGACACTAAATCCATAGATAAGCAAGATGTCAAAAAACCCCAAACCCCAAACTAAAAACAACCCAGGTGAATACCTAATAAGCAAGTGGATTTCACGTGAATCTAAACATAGACCTTAGCAAAAAATCCGTGCCTTTAAGAGAATCAGGTTCCCATGTGCTCTAACTCGAGGTGGTAGAGGAACACACCAGAAATGACTGAGAGGCACCAAAGACTATAAAGAGTTTAAAATCAGGGGATGCTGAATATTCAACAACTCCTTGTGAGGGGAAGGAGACAGCAAGGCAGAGAGAACAAACCTCTACTGCCTGCAAGAGCTTCCTGTGAAGAAATTGTCTTTACAGAGTGATGACAACAATGTGCGTGGGCAAAGATTTCTGTGCAAGCAAAACTGACTTCCAAGATCACAAGTAGCAGTCACTTGATGATTCCCTTGATGACGGCCCACATGGACAGCTTTCACTTTCCCAACTCTTCCAGGTTTTAAGTGGCCTCAGCTTGGTGAATATCACATCCCCTCTGGGCTGAAAAGCCTGTGCCAAGAGGGAGTGGCTCATCTCCAGGCTGACATTGACACTAAGGGAAGGGAGCAGGTAACACTTCAGCAGAGAAGGAAGTGGAAGGCAAACCAGTTTCTCAGGCAGCTGAAAAGAGTGTTTGACTCTTTTCAGAACTGATTTGACAAGTGTTTTCTGCAGTAACTGCTCAGAGTAACAAACTGCAGTGATTCCTGTGCCCAGGTGAAGCAGAAATAGTTCCCTCTCGCCGGCTGAAACAAATAAACACAAACCAGCTATTTTCCAGCTGGCAGCTCCCAAGCAAGCCAGGTACTAGCAGTGAGCCTTCTGCAGCCTGACACCCAATTATTTTAATATCCACTACATCTTCCCCCTCTCAGGGCTCATTGGATTTTTTCCTTTAACTTTCTGAAGGCACACAAAGAATTGAATAACCTTTTCTCCGCGTACCTGGCTACAGCCACATCACTGAGGGGGGTCCTTTCGACATTTTAAAGGACCTGAAGTGTGTGACAACATGGCACTGCAGTCAAGAATCTTGCCGGGAAACAGAATAAGAAGATTTATTTTATTTTTAATATTTGAAAGATTTCAAAAAGCATTCAACTGGATTTCTCACTAAGAGGATGAGTGAAGAGAATCCTTTGTAACTAAGCTGGGAGGCCCAAGTCTTTTATCCATTGTTACACAGTTTTTCCCCAGGGCAGAGTTAGGAAGGCCTGCAAGCCCCAGCAGCTTAACAAGGCGAGTACACTGGGTGGGCTTTTCTGCCATTGCCTAAGCTTCTCCCGAGGATGGAGCCGCTGGAGCCGAGCGGGTCCGCGCTCATCCCAGGCCCTGACAGGCGTTATTTGGGAAGATCCTGGCGGCAGATCAGTGACTCTGCCCGGCCTGCCTGCAATGCACACACACCCCCTCAGTGCCCAGACACCTCTGCTTTCTCAAAAGACCAGGAGCAAAACCATTCCACACCAGATCAGCAGTGAACTGGCACTTGGACTAATCGCTGTGCATCAGGCTTTGCCAAGCCACCTTTTCCTGTCGGCTTTTTTAAACCCTGATGTACAACTGGTTGGTCAGAGAGACCTTTTCTCTTCCAGGATAGGCTGTGTAACAGGAGGAAACCAGTGTAACTGTGCTGCCAACACCTTTCTTTTCTTACCTTTTAACATCTGTATGTGAAAACCCTTCAGTCCTGATGCAAATGAGCCGGTGGGTTTTGATCACATGGACCTGGATATTCCCCGAGCTCGGTTCACAGCAGGGATGGACCCATCTGCCTTTCCCAGGGATGTCTGGGTTTGGCTGAAAGTGAGGACTTTCCTGAGTGATTCCCAACAATGTCGAAAGGAGCTCAGGGCCTGAAGCAAGACACCCAGGATATGTTCGTACACCCAGCCATACCAACTCTTGTTCTAGGACTTGTCCAGCTCATTACAAAGCCCTAAATATGAAAGCTTATACTTTGCTCGGCAGTGTTTCACAGCCCTTACCCATCCTCAGAGGTCACCATTCAAAGGTGCTCTCAAATAATAAATAAAAGGTGAAATAAAAGATTACTTCTAAGTAATTGAGCCCCTCTTTTCCTGACTTGCTATGAAATTTGTGGGACACTAACACAGCATAAATTTTGAGGGTAAATGTCTTATGTACAAGTCCAGAAGCAGAAGAATATGGAATTTCTAAATAACAATGGCAATATTTGTTTCCTTGATGCCACTGAAATGAATGGTCTGTGGTAGGTGTCACTGCCATAAAGCAGGATATTCCTGGGCACTGAGTGCTCCATGTGTCAGTGATGGAGTTAGGGAGTGGCAGTGGCCATCTCATGGTCCAAGTTGCAGAAGGGGGTTTACTGTATGCTCAGTTCTGTTTATACTCCAACAAAAAGCTGAAGAAATTCTTAAGTCAGACCTGTTGTTATGGTTGAATTTTTTCTATAAAACTGGAGAAGGATTCAGCCAGAGACATTCACATGATAGCACCCCTGAAAAAACTCAGCCCACAAGCGCAGACTGTGCCCTCCCTGGTTTTCTCACACAGGGCTGAACTTGGGTATGAACAAAACTGACAAAATTATTGCCCCTCCCAAGCCTCTTCTCCACTAAAGCCCAGCTCTCCTTCCCCAGACTCACCATCCCCATTGGAGATGCTGGAACAACCCAAGGAAAAAGCACCTTACTCATGTGCTATATTTTAATGTTTATGGTATGGCTTTTTGTATAATAGGAATAATCGCTATTGCTTTGTAGTACACTTACAACAAATAGCTTTTGAGATTGCTCAAACACTTTAGCTCCACTTCAGCTCTTAATCAAACTCAGCAGCTGTTTATTGCAATTACACCATAAAGCAATAGACATTATCCCTTAACTAACTGTCTTATTAATATAGGTAGTTACACAGCTATTTCATAGTTAGTCTTAAATAACTGCTTTTAATTATTTTATTAACATAAATAACCATCTCAATAAATTTAAATTAAATGCATATGTGAGAAAACGCAATTTAAAGCATTGCACAGAATTGCATCTGTTTACTAATGTTTAAATTGATGTCATTGTGTAATTCAATTGAAGTGCAACTTTAATTTATTTCAGTTTTTGATGGCCATAAAACACCTAAGACACCAGAACTTCCTAAATACTGAAATGGGCACTCTCTGCTCTTCTTGTGCTGTTGTATTTTCTTGGCAATATTAGTTTGCTGCCAGGCGAATGAGATTTCTCTTTAACCACAAAACTTACAATTTAGTATCCCCATTTAATTTTGTTTTCTTCCCATTCCCAAAGCAACAGATGACTGGATTGCATTTTGCCTTTTGGTTCAGTTGTGCAACTCTGCTTTCAGTGGAGAACAGGATTTTACTTTCCTGTGCAATGCTGGATCCTCCATGTCTTATGCCATTTGTTCTGCTGGGATCAAGCTCTTTGCCTTCAGCTGAAGGGAAGGCAGACGTTGCCTGACCTGGCCTGAAATCCCCTCTTTCCTCCTCAGGGGGGCTGGTTTATTGTTCAGGGAGCTCATCCTACCCCAAAATCCCACACTGCAGAGGAGGCAGCACTTACACAGCAGCTTTTATCCCCCAGAGCCACCATGGAATGTGTCTCTGGAAAGGGACCCCAGCCCAGTGCATTCCATCCCTCATTTCCCAGAAGGCTCTGCCCAGCACACTGGCCTATTCAGATTCTCTTTGGGGGATGAAACAAAAATCTCCCCTCCTTACTCTGGTTTAGATGCCTCCCCCTAAAGATAAAGAGGAAAATGCGTGCTGGAGAACAAGGAGAAAAGGAGAGGGACTCCCTTCACCCCTCAGAGAGAACAGATGATGTTAGGAAGCACTGGAAGAAACTAAAAGTGGAAAATGTAAGTCAAGAACAGGGTGAAAATGAGGCTGGAAAACATAAAGATGCACAAGGAGGTGAGGAGGTCTCACATACTTTCCTGCCAGCTCAAAACTTTTTAATTCTGTAGCTGGTGTAGGGACCTGCCAACGTGAACTGCTGCCTCTCAAATCACAGCAAACCCCTCAAAAGTAACTGGGATGTATTGAGAAAAAGTGTTGAAGTCAAGAAAATGTAAAGCAAAATTTCTCTGAGGGTCTTGACTGGGATCTCAGCAGCTTTATAACCTTCTAAACTGTGGAAATCAAGGCATATTTGGCTCTTGGATGTCAGTCAATGAAGGGAAGAATTTGGCAATAATGGTGACTATTGCTAAGTAGCAAAGTTCATCCCATCCTCTGCCTGCTCATCAGAGAACACTATCTCCCTACAGGGAATCATTAAAGAATTTCAAATCAAGTTTCAATGTATTTCCAAGCAGGTACACTCTATCTCAGGAGGAAGGTGCCTCTGTGACACCAAGCCTATGGAAAAGGGGAATGTGGCTGGAACAGCAAAGCTGAAAACGGTAATTTATTGATTTTAATACTTCTATCCAAATGCACCAGGTAACATGAAGGAATAATTACAGGCTCCATCAGAGAGGGGCTGTGATCTGGCAGACACACCAAGCTCCCCAGGAGACGAGCTCTTAAAACTTTACAGACTCCGCTGGGCAAAGACAGGTGACTCAGTACAAAGGGTTTTTACAGAAAAACGTAGGAACCAGAGTGAAAGCAGACATGTTTAAACTTCAGGTAACTGAAAGTGATCAGGGGTTGGATAATTGAAGTTCCAATGTATATTTGCCTACACTGTCGCTCACCTTTGAGCCCTACCTAGGCATCTTGACATTTATGTAGTCTGAAATCCTGAAAGCTCTGAGTTTAGACAACTAAATTGTTGCTTGTCAATTTAGTCTTGACTGAAAGACAGGTGTTTTGTTTCAGAGTAACACTCCTTTCAGACTCCTCTATTCCCAAGCTCACATTACTGAGCTAAGGAACTATCAAAAATGAAATAACTTACACGCAGGCGAAGACATTTACATACCTCGAACAAAGGAATTCTTTGGGCAAAATAAGAATTTTTAATTATTGCTTGTTTTTTGTCATGTGGGATTCTCATCTCTGGCTCTCTGGTGGGAGCTGGAGGAGCTTGGAGGCTTTGAAGGTTCGTACATTTTTGGTACTGCTTTGCAGTTTTACAAGCTGAATGCAAAATGCTGTCTGAACACAAATCCAGCTGAGAATCTGAAGCAGAATTCTCCAAAAATGCAGTTCTGGAAGCTGGCATACTACACACACAGCAGTCCAACACTAACAGGGTGAGCAAGGGGTACCTGTCAGGCTCATCCTAACTTTACCTCTAACTCAGAGTGGGTCATTACTGCCAGGCCTTCATTATCATCTCTAATACATCAGGCTTCTTGGCGTTGTGGCAGGGCTTGGACCTCAATCCCTTTATTCATGCCATTAAGTGTGCTGAAGGCAACAGAAGACAAGTTTAATCACAGTGACCTGCCAATAACCTCAGCTGTGACCTGGAGGGATCCCCAGTTTTGGCATAGGTTAAGGGTCTCATCTCATTTAGAACCTTAAGCTGGATTTGAACTGTAGCCCCAGAAGTAAAAAAAGCCAGCATTTTTATCTAGGAAGCCACATGGCTCTGGCTCCCTGATTGGTACTTGTGACATCCCAGTATTGGCAAACCAGGGACATATTAACTGTGTGCTCTATTTTCTGCCCTTAATTATGGCCAGCCAGTCTGAGTTTTCTTTCCTTTCCTTTTTTTATTTTTTTTAAGGATTTGAGTGACAAAGTGACTATGCATATCATTCCACATTTGAACTGTAAGACTTCAGTATTTCTACCTCTAGTGTGTAATTGGATCAGCTGCCAGTTACAGAAAGGAGCTGGGTGAGTATTAAGTGTGTGGAAAATGAAGAAGAGTCCAAGTGTGAAGGGGAGGAATAATTTGACAAAGCCTGCAGTGAGCTGTACGTGGTTTTCTCGTTCCAAAATGGAGTAGGTTTTGAAGTGCATGAGAAAAAACTGGCTTTGATTTATTAGCTTTGGTTCACAGAATGCCAGCCACAATCTTGGAGCAACTCAAGACATATGGAAAACCACAGTCCCTGCCCCAAGGAACTCACAATACACACAGTATCATACTGAGGATGGACCAGTGCCAGCCTGAAAAACACTCTGCTTTTATCTGGGTCTCGAACAACCTGCCAGGCAGGGCACAAAGCTGCTGCCAGGGCTGGGGCTTGGTGTGCCCATGGTGTGGTGGCCCTCAAACCATCACACCCAGTGCTCTTTTGTAGGTCCCCACTGTAATACTGCCTCACTTGAATCTGGAGTCTCTAAGAAATTAAGATGATGTAAATATGAAACAGTCTAGAACCAACTGCAAAAATCCATGGTAAATCTCAGCCCTTTAAAAAGGTAATAAACAGGTGAAGACTGTGCAGTCAGAAAGTGACAGTGTTTCTGTCAGGACAAGAAAGTTGAGTTCCAACACTAAGCACAGGTAAGGCAGGATCACAGAGACAGTTCTTTATCCAGTAAGTGTTCAAATATTTATATCTTTAGGAAGTGCAGGCAAACCCCCTCAGATAAGAATTGGGAGTCTGGAAGCTCCTGGTCAAACTCTCCTGGTGGGACCCAGAACATCCTTCACTTTGAATTCAAAGATGCAACTCAAGACAACAATCTAATCATGAGGTGGCCAATTTAGAGGATTAGGAGAGAGGCCTGAAGCCTGAGATCAAGGAGGAGATCACAACATCCAGAGCAGCTCATGAATGAAGCAGAAGAAATTGCATTTACCTGGAAATTCCCAGACAGTTGTCCCTCAGCTCCAGAAATGCTCCACAAAATGCAGCTGATCTGTAAGGAGTAAGCAAGCAAAACTCATTAGTGATGGAAACAAGAATTGCAAACATGCCAGGTGACAGCCCAGTGTTGCCCAGAAGGTGGAGAGAGTAAAAACTGATTGAGATCTGCTACCTCCCAACTCTAGGGGGCTACACCTGGTGGTTTGCTGCCCATAGGGCCAAACTGATATCCTGGGATTTGGGAATTCCTCTGCTCTGCCTTCAGCAGCAGCCACTAATTGAGAGGAGCAGTGTCCTGAAGGGCTCCAGGGTTATGGCCATAGAGTCATTTCCTTTCTGGTATAAAAGCCCTGCAGACAAGTCAATCAGGCAAAAACACAACAAAAAACCATCTCAGCATCATTTCTCTCTGGTTCTCCAAGGGGGTTAGGGTGTTAAGACAGAATGCCCTACCTCAAAGGAAGTCAAGATTGGATCAGAACATCTCAGAGAGATAGAGAAGGAGAGATGGCAAGAAGCAGCACTGTAAAGGTTTATCAGCATGAGCTGGGGATGACCACATTACTCACAGGTCACTGTACTTTCCAGCTGACTAGCAACAGATGAAATAAGGAAAACAATGGCCTCTGGATTTCCAGGTAGCAGCTGCAGCCAAGGCTGCCTTTTCAGCTGCCCTTTTAGCATGGAATATGCAGGCACTGCTCAGAAACCACCTGACTTCCCATGGAAAAGGGAACTGTGAGAGCCCACTGTTGAGGAGAACACCAAGGTAACATTTGTGTTGTTAGAAAGAGAAAACCTTCAAATGCAAGGCACCTGGATTTCCCTACAGCTTCCATGCTTTCAGTATTTCCTAATACTGAGCTAGAAGGACATCAGAGACCCTTGTGGATCTCCAGCAGGAAGGCACCGGGAAGGGCCTTTATTATCCTGATGTTAATTCACAACTGCTACACCAGAAAACAGGTGCAGTTCTTCATGTCCCACAGTGGCATCTACAACAGACTTTGTTACCTAACAAAGATCTTAGGCATCAAATAAATCAAATAAAGATCCTTTATTTATACCAAAGTGATGCCACTCTGACAGGCTCTGCACAGAGGCTTTGCCACTGACCGCTCACGTTCTAGAAGGTGCCATCTAATCGGATACACACCCTGAGATCCCGACAGCTGAGGGGGAAATTACACTGCCATTCCTGACACTTCTCAAATTAGCAAGAGCTTACAACGATAAGGGTTTGTGGGATCCCTCTCCTGCCAGGGTTGGATGCACACAGGGTAAGGTAACGCCCTCCTGCTCTCTGCTGAATTCTCTCACCCCGCACTGCGTTGTTGTTTCCTGCACTCAGAGATCTCCTACTTGTGTTTGAACTCTGAATATTCTCTTCAGCTCCACGCAAGGAGCCAGAGGCCTTGGTAACCTTCTACCCCAGCAGTTCTTTTCCTGCAGTCAGGAAATTAGCTCTCTATTTTTGCTTCCCTTTTTATTTTCCATTGCAGAGAAGTAGGGGAATCCCCCCTTCCTGTGCCTGGTTTCATGCAGGGCTCTGATGGCAGTGGTTGGTGACAGCAGCAGAAAGGCCTAAGCCACGCCACTCACAAACAACAGTGCCACACTTTGTGTAGGGTTTTATGTTGATATTTTGATAATTTCAGCTATTCTTGCTGGTATTGAGACCTCTAGAAAACAATGCCTGCTTCAAGTAATTCAGTAAGCATCATGATAGCCCTGAGTGAACGCTTCTTCCCATAAAAAACTCCGATCAGGTAAAATTCTGAGACTTGATTTTCAGCTGATATAAACCCACAAAGATAATGTAATTACTGGTAGGACAGCTTTCACTCTGAAATGTCCTGGCCCCTCTGTCTCCTCCATGTGAGCAGAGGGAACAGGTACCAACGGAAAGGTTTCACGTCTCTGCCTCCCTGGTGTCAGTTTGCACCAGGAGCTTTTTTTTACCCCAGCAGGATTTCTTTTTCTTTCATTCCAGAAATTGTTTTGTTTTTTGTTTTTTTTTTAATGTAATCAACAAGAGGACTCCCCTTTCTGTTGTCCAGCTTTGGAAGAGGAGCCTGATTTATATTTTCAGCTAAAAATCCCCCCAGTCATGAGAGGATGGCAGTAGGAAAGGGATTAGAGAGGAAGGTAAGAGGCACCTCTAATATGTTTTACCAGGATATAGGAAGAAGATAAATATGAGACAGACAAACAAGAAAGTTAAGGAAAGAAAGGGGAAAACCCATGGAAGGTTTAGTAATAAAGGAACCCTATCAGTAGCAACAACTCGAGGCAAAAAGAGGACTTATGGATATCTGGGCTAGCATGAATGAGGAAGGGTAAAACAAACCTTTTCATAGCATGAAAAAAGAAAACCAAATTGCATTTTAAAAAAACCAGTGAGAGAAAAAAAATGTTAGAAGACAAATAAAACAGAGAGGGAGGATTTCTAAGAGCACAGAAGCAGAGGTCAGTGCCTAAAAAAGGAGGAAGCAGAAGTGAAGGAAAATACCTAAATATAAAAGACTCCTTATAAACAAAGGGCACATTGAGTGCTAGCCTATGATTTTTTTGAAGGTTTGCTATCAGCGTATCTCCAGTGATAAATGCCTTCACATGATGCCAGCTCTCTGCAGGCACAACTGCAGCAAATCAGTTCTGCCAGGCCGCAGACAAAGTGACAAGGGATGACTTCCCCCATTCCACGTGGCACGGCCCTGGTTCATGCACATCCTGAACATAAATCCTCAGGAAAGCAGCACAGGGCAGCAGGGCAGGAGTGTCCAGCAGCACACAGGAGGAGAACACAAATGGGGAACTAAATTGGCAGCCTGGAGCTTCATTCAAACAATGATTACACAGCTCCATCTCTGATCGAGGCTCCTCATTCCACATCTGCTCCAATTGCTCCTTTTTGTGTCCTGGGAACAGGTTTGTCTAGGCACAAGAAATACTTCTAGGTTGTTCTTGCCACACCCACCAAAACTGAAAATTGCCAAGAGCATCCTCTGAATGGCAATGGCATCCACAAAAAGACTGGGATGACAAGAACACGTTCAGGAGCTGTTTGGTGACTGCTGAGCCCAGGCTGGTGCTCTGTCACAACAGTAACCTCGAGTCATTCATTAAAGCCCCTAAGCTCAAACTAATGTCCCAAACTGCCTTCTGAATGCCCTGGAGCACAGCTCCAAGCTCAGCTTTCCATGGACAGAGAGGAGCATCTGAGCCATCCCACTGACCTGAAGAGCCTTGCTAGGGATGTGTAGGCCCAGTGCTGGGCTGGGCTGGGGCTCCATGGAAGAACGGGGGATGGAAAGGCTTCATTTTTGAAGTAAAGATGTATGGGTGAGCCTCAGAATTTATGCAGAAGCTTGCTGGAGTTAAAAGTTGTGCCTGCTGACGTGTTTCCAAGCAACCCCCAGGCATTATCCTGCACGTGGGCAAATGCTGTTCTCCCTCCCATCCCATCCGTGGGGTTCTATGATTAACACCGATAATTTCAAAGGCAATATTCTGCCTATTGATCAGAGCCCCATTCTGGGAGGGAGAGATTCAGACTGACACTGAAAGTTGAATCTGCAGTGTGTATGTGCACATTGACTTACAACAAAAGAACCACAGGTAGCCCTCTGTTTATCAGTAAAATCCAGTTAGATCCTGTGGTATCACCAAAAGACAACAGTGCGGCCCCAAAGCCTCAATTCCACACACTCCCACATTGTGCTGCCACAAAGAGGAGGCTCAGCAGATCGTGCCCAGATCCTGCAGCCTTTACTCACACCTCAACTGCCATGGAAGTATTGCCTTAGCTCACCACAGCATCTTCACTACAAGTACTTCTGGCCATACCATTTTTGCCAAAATAAACACTGCTTTGGTGTGGGGGGGTTTGGTTTGTCTGTTTGGTGGCTGGGGGAAAAAAATGCAGGTTATTTTTTTTAATAGCAAAGAATGTGGATAGAAATCCACTTTTTTTTTTTTTTTTTTTTTTTTTTTTTTTTTTTTTTTTTTCCCCTAGAACAGATAGCTAACAAACACAGAACAGCCTTTTTCTGTCCCCCCACACTCTTGCTCTGTACACCAGCCCTGCTTTAAGATTAACTGTCGGTCTGTGCTACCCTTGAGGCCAGACATTCTTTGGATTTGGTTATTATATCAAGGTGCATTTGTGCTTCTAAATGGGCAGCTGTACTGTAAATGGAGCACAAAAGAGCAAAATCCAGCCTGCTCCAGCGTGGGTCCAAAGCACGGCGTGTCTGTGATGCTGTAGCCTTTTGTTTCAAATGCAGATAGATAAACTACAGCCTTTTTTTCCATGACGGTTATAATGCAGAATATGAAAAACTCTTGGGATGGTTTAAGCTGCAGGGTATTCTCCCAGAGTTCTGTCCAAAAATAATCTAGTAAAAATGTGGACAGAGAACCATCGACCTCTGCTTTCCCCCGAACATATGCAGCTCTGATCAGTCTGGTATTTCAAGAAAAACAAGGTCCTGAACCCTAATCCTCAGACACATAACAAAGCGCACTTCACAGCTGTGATGCACAGCTACTATCAGCTCCGAGGCCTGAGTGGGTCCCAAGACAATGCCTCCTTTATCACCCAGAGGACAAATATCTAGACAGCAATATTTTCTGCTTGAATGCTTCAAGCATCTCTCGCAACTCCTGACTGAAAGAGAAAACTGAGCTGAGAGTGTTTGCTGAGTGATTATTTTAATTTACTACTTGATGTAAATCTAAATGAACTGACATCCAGCTTGAGATGGACAGAAAACAATCATTGTGAAAAAAGAAAGAAGGCTAATATTACAATATCATTTGAGTAGCACAGGTTTAGGCAACTTTAGCAGTGGCAATGTAATAGATAGTGAGGCACGGTTTGCATTTCCTTTTCTTCACTCAATTACCATAATAAGTTCTGTAATTTTAGGGCTGTTTATTTATCAGGCGACGATAACAAAGACGCTCAGAACACGGTGTCTGAATGCAATAGTACAAAGCAGCCCAGTGATGGCCCCTGCATGCAGAGGGATTGCTGATTCCCACACACCTGATTATCCCTGTGTACCTGTGCTCAGAACCAGCAATCCCCCCCCGTTTTGCTAATTGCCAAAATGGCACACGCTCAGCACCTGGCTTCAGGCAGAGTGAGGGAAAGAAAGGGGCAGGAAAGGAAGAAAACTTCCTGGTGAAGTTCTCCAGTGCTTTAAAAACCTGTCAAGTCACTCTGCTGAGCTTTCTGGTATGAACAATAGATTTGGGACCTGGCCTGCCTGCACCAGGGAGTCTGTCACTGCTGCTCTCTGATCCGGGCTTCCAGCGTTTGATGGCTGCGCGGTGTCACAGAACAGCTGGAGGAGAGGCGCCCCGGCTGCGCCGGAGACGGAGGGGAAAAACAACAAACAAAAAGCAAAAGCAGAGGTTTCTTTGTGAGGCAGACACGCAGTTCTGGGCTCTGCCAGAGCCAGACGTGTCACCTGCGGCGTGGCCTGTGGTGCCCTGCACTGAGAGGAGCAGGCACTGCTGTCCCAGCTCCGGTGCCCAAAGGAGTGCCAAGGAGAAGATGCTACACAACCCCACGGGGAAGTCCAGCAACAGCTCCCACCCTGGGGTTCACCATCTCCTGCAGCCCGTCATGGCATTTTTCCAGTGGAGAACACCTCCATGGGCCCCTCCAGTGGCACCACCAGTGTGGATGAGTGGGTGGGAGGCACCACAAGCCCACCACTCTGTGCCTCTCTCAGCCCATCAAAGCCCATGTTGCACCCCCAAGAATGACTGAACGGCAGCTCTTCATCACACCCTGAGATGCTCGTGTCAATTTTTGGGGGATTTGTCGTTGGGAAGACTGATTTACAAGCATAATTTCTTACACATTTGTTAGAAGTATGAACCTAATTTGAAACAAAACTCATGGAGTAATGTCCATTTGGCGTATACCAAAGATAGATGGAAAATCCCATGACTGAATAAGAATAAAAGGAGTTGATTGAAAATGGAACTCAATGGGTTTCTGAGAATGCCACTCAAAAGCCTGGAGGTTTTCGAAGAATACCAGGCCTTTCTCTTCAATGGCTTGAACCACTACCTTAAAGAAATCTCTGCAGTTCCTTCTTAAATTCTACAGGAGGCTCAAAAGCACGTCGGAAATATTTTTACTCCGTACCATAAGATGTTTTTCATCAGAGTAACATGCCTCTTAACCCATAGCCATATATTCAATTAAATTGCATGGGCATATGTGTGTTTATTTACATAATGTGTAAATGTATAGCTGGGTATATATAAACAAAAGGCTTTGCTAACAGGGAGGAACACACATGGCGGTGTAATTTGTGTATACGCACACTGTGCGACTGCAGCCGCTCACGTCAACACCATCCATCACCTGTATTCACCAAAACCCCGGCAGCTCTGCTCCACACGCTGCCTACAAGTCCACCACTATGATAATCTCCTCCCTCAATTAATTAAGGACAATTTAAATATTTTAAGTGAATTACATTAACATGACAAAACCGTAACATTCAGATTGTGGAGCTGCGAGGAGAAGAAAACCTGTGACAAAGTCCCTCTTTCAGCACAGTTGGGGAGAAGGATCTTACAAATTGACAGTGTACATTATGCACAGCCTAACTGTGGACATTTTCTGTCAAGCACCTAAACAGAAAGACACAACAACAGCTCCAGTGTGAAAAAGGAATTATCTGTGGGGGACTGGTCTTCACTAAGGGCAAGCTTGACAAGTCCAAGCAGGCACCTGGAGCAGCATTTAAAATAACCCTGCCATACCAAAGAGGTTCATCATGAAGCTCTGTCTAAATTACCATGGGTTTGCACAGAACCTTCATTAACTGCCCTTATGGAAAAACACTGTTAGTCTGCTGAAAAGAGTATTTTTTAACTGCCCTTGTCAAATATTGCTTCAGTAACAGGGCTACAAATATACATCATGAAACGTCACAGATGGAAATTAATTTTTTTTGTTAGTTCTGTGGGGCTTCTTACAACGGATCTGAAATTTTACATTCAGGTCTCAGCGGCGAAATAATGTTTTCCCTTCTAAGGACAAAATTCTAGAAGGAAAGTTTTCAAGAAATCCAGCTTGTATTTATATCCTCCCCGTGCAGCCACTACGGATCTCGCACTCCTTCCACTGATGAAGTGACTGATTAACACATCCCGTTACTGGGATTTGCAAATTAAAGGCTGGATCCTGCCACACGTCCGTGAGTCAGCCTTAATCACAGGAGCAGCCCCCAGCAGGAGCAGGGATCGGGCCCTTCGGAAAGGAGCAGAGCTTCGTGAGCCTCTCCATGTGCCTGGATAACCAGGCATGCGCTAACGGAGAGTGATGATGCAGGCACACCCAAACTCGGGTTTCTTGTGCCACGGATCTGGGAGGGAACTGGGACTTCAGGAATACAAGGAGGTTATGCTGAGAGCCAAGACCCATCCACAGAAGCACCTGAAAGTCCTCAGAGCACCCGCTGCTCTTTCTCCACCAACCTCAATCATACTCAGCATGCGATATCACGCTGTAGAAATTACGGTGATGTCACAAAGTACGAGCTGAAATTTCCTGAAAACCCAAATTCTGGCTGAAACCCCCCCAAGGTGGTTTTCCTGCCAGTGAGAAGTGGAAGACCAAGCACCCCACCCCTGAGAGAAGAGGGATTGCTTACCCAGGAAAAAAATCCAGGGTGCCAACATTTCACTGTGAAGACCACACTGCATTTCCTGTTGGCAATTCTTAGCTGTAATTATGGAAACTATTGCAATTAGGTTATTCTAATTATGAAAATCTATTTCCTTTTAAAGATTTCAGAGCAACCTTTTTTTTTTTTTTTATGAAAAAGAACACATAAAAACACTGAAATCCTTTGAATTCCTTCTCGTGCCACAGAATCTGAGCACAATTTATCTAGGTAAGTTTTAATTATAGCCTTTCCAGAAAGATAGTACTCTGTATAAATAAAAAGAAATATAATTGATAAATGTAGTCAGATGGTACCAGGTTGTTTAAATAGACCATTAAGCTCAAAATGTCTAAAGTTAAATTAGATTGTATTCTCTTTCACCTAGGGCTTTTGTAAGGCACAACTGGCATGTATAGTCTTGTCCACATTAATTTTTACTGCCACGGTCAAAAAGCAGCGTAAGTCTGCAGCTTGTGTAGAATTTTCTGTCTTTATTTGACGTGATCATAGTGGATGAATTAGCTCCCTTGGTGCCGAGAGTGAAAGAAGGTTAGTTGAGGGAAATAAGGAATTTTCAGAGGAAAGAAAAAGTTTGAGGGAAACATATGGTTTAAATGCTCTAGCCTATTTCAGATCAAGCTGAGAGAGTTGAGATCTGTTGGTTCAGAGATCCAGTTCACTGCACATTCCTACTGTGCCTGCCTACTAATTGCATCCCATGTTTGTCAATCAAATATTTGCAATTAACAAAAATATTCCCTTAAGAGACATAGAACAGAGGCTGCTAAGGATCCATTGCTTTGCTATTAGACTCGGCTCCAAAAAAATAAAAAAAATAGGTCTTTAAAAATATTCTGCTGATGATGACACTGCCAGACACTTCCAGTCAAAACATTAACAAGCAGAATAGGTGGCATGGGGGCTTTTCAAAGAGATTTTTTTCAAAGAAGAAAAACTTTGATCTTAGTGTTTCTGACCCATCCTCCACCTCTGATTCTTCAATCTACAAGTACATATAGTGGTTTAATTTCACTCAGTGCATAACTTGCCTAAGGAGAAACGTTGATCTAGATTTTTTTTATTTAACTCCAATTTGACTGATGCTCTAAAGCTGCCCTATCACTGCATAATGCACACTCACATGAGGTTTCTAAGCAGAAACTGAAGAAAGCAGACTAGAATAATAAGAAATGCACAAGGTTCAGAGGAAACATTAATTTGTAAATAGGTAGAAATGCCAGTAATTTGTTGGGAATTGAAGACCTTCTGTATGAAACAGTGAAGCTTAGCAGCTGTGCACTGCTGTTTTATAAATCAATATTACATCTGAAGGAGGTGTTTGAATGCTTGTATCATTGTGGTTTGAGTCAAACAAAGTTCTGTGATAAGAAATGATCAAACAAAACAAACAAAATCCCTTCCCCTGTCTCGCCGGATAAATTCCAAACACAATTCCACAAGAGGGATAGAACATTGAAATCATCCACTTTTTTATAATTGCATAAACCCCTCAGTCACAGAAAGATGATTGGATTGGTGATGGACTATTGTATTCTCAAAGACATGGCTCATGCCAACGGAGAGCTCCTGCAGAACGATAACAGCGCCAGCATTTTCCGTGTGACCTGTGGTGGGCTTCAAACCCCATCCCAGCCAAAATGCCGCGCTCCAGAGCGAGCATGACTGGGACCGGGGGACTCCAGCCTTCCCTTCCACCTCCACAACTAATTCCTTCAGTGCCATGAGCAACCTCTTATCCTCACTGCTGCACTTGCTGCTGCTGAATACAGAGGATAATAATGCACAGCCAGCGAGCCAGAAGAGCTCACACTTCAGCCAAACCTATCCAAGGAAAAATGTGCCAGCGCAGCCCGGCAGGTACAGCTTGATTTGCAGATTTGCCTCGTGTCAACACAGCCTGCACCTGCAAACAGAACCTTTCTCCTGCCATCTTCCAATTCTCCCACAGAAAATGAAGCAGAATCCCAGCAATGTTAATGATTTTCCCAATCAGACGTGATCTAAAATGCTGCGTGCCCCCATGAGTGACATTGCTTCCTTCCCGCAAAGGCTGTAAGTAATCATGAAACGTTCTGAAGGCACAAAGGAGCTGCCTTCCCTTGCCTTTTTTTTATCTTTACAAACCATTTCCTTAATTTAGGCTGCAGCTTAAAAAAACCCTCAGCATCACAAAGCTATGTCTTTGGGGCTGTAATACTTGCAGAGAACAGGCAAAGAGAGAGCATTTCTCATAACCAAGCAAGCCCAGTTTCGGGAGCCTCAGGAAAGAGAGGGAGTTGGGAGAGCGGTGTCTGCAAAGCAATATCCTGGGAGACATCTGCTGGCCACGCCGAGCTCCGATCCCCCACTGCAGGCTCTGACATTGGGGCTCGGGACTTGGTGAGTCAAGGGGCAACTTGGTGGTCACACAAATCATAACTGCACAGGAAACAAGGATCAACCAACAGCCCTGCCTTTGGGCTCCAGAAAGGATTTAGCAACATCCTTATTGTCTGACTGATTGCGAAAGGAAGCAAATCCATCCCTGCGACTGCAGGCACAGGACAGCTGAGCAGCAGCCCACTCCAAGCCCGTGGGCAGCACTCCAGCCCAGTGACCAGGGCCACTTCCCTGCCACTGCTGGATAAACACACTCCAAAGCTGGCACTGGCATCCCCCAGCTGCCTCTGCGCCCCTCGGGAGGCTCCAGGCAGATAAAGCAGGACACAAAGCTGGGCGGCACAGGGAGCAATGGGGACAAGGCAGAGCCTGGCCAGCCGTCACATGGCTGCTGCTGGAGGATTTTTAATCACAGGCTTGCATCGAAAAGCCCCGTTTGTAAACACCCAGCTATCATTTTGCAGGGGGTTGTCAGATTACAGAATCTTATCATCAAGTTTGAGGTGGGAAAAGAAGAGGAGGAGATGGAGGAGGAGGGTATTTTTGTTCCTGTCCTTCATTTCCTGATAAGGAGACACTTTTGATCCAAGAGATTTTTTTTTTTCTTTCTTCCTATTTTTTTGTTTTGTTTGCTTTTGTGGGTTTTTTTGTTTGTTTGTTGTTTTCTTGGGTTTTTTTTAATCTGGTAGCAAAAATTAATTTCACAAGATGCAGGTGTTTGAAAAATTTAAGAAGTTCTGTGGTTTTGTATTCCTGGGCTCATTGATGAGAAAGCTTACGTGCAATGACATGGTGAGCTGAAGCAATTATTAAAAGGCTATTGCATATGCTCTTCCCAGCTGAGTTGCTGTTCTCGTTGTTGTTTTTAGAGCACACAGAAAGTGTCTGCACCAGCTGCTAATAAGCTCTTTTGCGACTCTAACATCATGATCTGATCACGCCAGAAGTGCAGAGTGGGAGCTGAAGAACTTGGTCTCAGCAATTTGACAAAAACATCCCTGACGTGTTTCAGCTACCGCGGGAAGTTTGTGACACTGAAAGGAAATGAAAATGTGTGTGGAAGGTTGAATAGAAACATGGGGCTTGTGTTTGTGTGCACATGAGATTTAAAGCCATGGGCAGAGCAGGGCCATGTGTGTTTTCAAAGGCACAAATGGGAATTAGACACCAACTTCCGTCGACTTCCAGTGAATGTACTACCCCTCGTGCCTTTGAAATTCCCCCCCTTTATTTACTGTACCTTGGTAAAACCAGGGCTGAAAGCCTGGTTTAAAACGGATTGGAGCTGGAGTGCGGCTGCCTTGGGATTCTAATTGAGAGGTACAAGGTGAAACCACCCCAAGGTACATTTCATAACAACCCAAAAACCAGCTTTTAACACCAAGTGCTCAGAACTTCCAATCTAGGGCTCTCAAAAAGCACCACTTGACCTGACAGGGGGCCAGTTGAGGAATTTCCACTGGAGGGCAGAAGTAATTGTTATCCCTTGCTGGGCAGGAGGAGCAGGATAGTTTCACCTGAAGGTCTAACCCATGGAACTCTGCCAGCTAAACCCAACCTGTGCTGTGTCAGAGGAGGAGAGAGGTCTGTGCATTGAGAGCAGGTGTTCTAAGGTGTTTTTGGCTCTGATTTTGGCGAAGGTGGCAGGAGCTGCTCAGTTCGTGTGCTCACAGTGTCGTGCTGTCTCTGCAGGACGGCTGTGAGCAAACAGTCTGAGGATGTTTTAGCAGTGCATAGAGCTGCATATATTTGCCATAAATAGGAGTTTATTCTTTGGCAGACAAGCCAGCATTAGAGCTGCAAAAACACACGGAATATAGTAAGTGCTGGGGAAAAGAAAACCAAGCAGAGAGACAATCTGTGAAGCAGAAGAAATAAATAGAGACTGAAGAGAAAGAAAAATAGAAGGATGAGGGGGAAAACTAAAAAGTTAAGGTGCAAAGGAAAGAGGAAGAGAGGAAAACAGAAGTCAGGAAAATTTGGGATTCCTCACTTGTGGGAATTGCACAAATCCATCAGTGATGCTTTGTGTAGCTCTGGACACCCCAAACTTTTACCCCACTCCTTAAAAAGCAGCTGATTCCCAGGGCAGTGGGTCTGAGTACATTAATTTTTATTAATCCTCATCCATAATAACTAAAACTGACCTATAATAAATAAATAAGTATCACTGGGGTTGAGGGGTTTTTGTGCTTTTTTTCAGTGAAGAAGAAACAAAGAAAAAAGGCAATCCAAAAGTTTTAAGGGGATGGGCAAGTCATGAGGAGCAGCACCCATGAAGTGCAAATGTCCACCTATGATTAATCAAGAAGGAAACTTAACCAGTACAATGAGTGGAGATCAAGTGTCTCTACCCATTCAGATATAATAATACATTTAAAACAAACAACAAAAAAATTAAGAAGAAAAATAAATAGGCCATGCAAATCATCATTTTTCCTGGCGTTTTCTCTGATTTTCAAAATCCTGTTTAAATGAACAGAGATGACAATGGCAACTTCTGCTTGAAAACAAAAATCTGAGTTCAACAACCAAAGGCCAGCAAAAACCCATTCTTTCTCTTCCTAGGCAGAGCCTAACTCAGCATTAATTAATTTAGGACACAACTTTCTGGAGCTCAGTTATTCCCTTGGGCAACAACTTTACCTCACATTAATTTACAGTTCAATGGCAATTTTATGGATACTTGAACTTTTATTACTGTCTAACCTATACAACCAGAGTTGAACAGATTTTGCTAGTAGGATAAATGATCACTTGGTTGTAAAATGAGTTATTGGAATTGCCTTTCCCATACATTACAGACAGTCAGAGCTGGCTTTCACCATCCCAGACCCTCAGACAGGGAGGGGACACTGCCCCAACACTAGCAGGACAAAGCTCCTGGCTCCCAGTGAAGAGTCTGAGTGCCCAAACCCAACACTCCCTCTCTCCAGAACTATATAAAAAAATAAATGAAAGACTGAAAGAACCCCCCTGTTTTATCAGCCAGGCCACTTTGGGAATGAGGTGGCCCCAGAGCCACACCTGAGGGCACTGTTCTGTGCTGGGGGTGCAGATCAAGAGCTGGGGTAGGAAAACCTCTCCCAGAGCTCCTGTGACTGTAAAAAACAATTACTATGGGCAAAATTATCAGTAGCTTATTATTCTTAGCTCAGAGTATTTATCCTATGATATTGATTTTATTACAGAAAGCTCCTTTGGTATGTAATAGATACAATTAAAACTCCTTGGCGCTGCTGGCTTAAAAATAGCACTATAATATTTAAAATAAATGTGGGGCAAATTATTTTAAGATTATGGAAAAGACAAAGGCCAGTGCAGTGAAAAACACCACTTTTCAAGATAAAAAACAGTACAAAATATTAATAGCACCTCAGTCAATATTTCAGTTTTAGGTAAAATTCACCTTGAAATCTAGCCATCAATTTCTTATAACACCAGAATTGATTTTTTTTTGAAAAAAAAAAAATCTAGTAGTAACTTCATTTAAATCCAGTCTTTCTAAGTCTGTTGCACTTCAGAAAATGTAACTGAATGGAAAAGTTGGGGGTTTTTTTGGCTTTAAGTCCCATTTGGTGCGTACCTAAATAATGCAATCTGCACCTCTCCACTGAAAGAATCTGTGGTGCACATGAACTCCTTGTGGGATCCTCCAAAGGCTCCAAATATCCCCTTGGTGCAGGATCACTGCTGGATGGAAGGGCCTGAGATTTTCAGCCCCAAGCTCCTTCTGAGAAGTTGGGAGATCCAGATGCAACAGTGAAAAGGAGTTTTCACTTGAGGAGAATGGCTTTATGAAACCCTTCAAGTATTTAAGAATTAGAGCTATTAAATGCATGATCTATGACTTTTAAAGCTCTGATCTGCCTAATCTTTCTTGCATCCCTCTCCCCCAAAGGCATTAATAAAGCCCAAATTAAGCCATGCCAAATCCTCATTTTCCATCTGAGTTTGATGTTTCAAAAGCTCTGCTGTTCTACCTTTGTTTTGACATCCAAAAATGTCACCTCTGTTAGGAAATGCGCATATTTGGCAAGAAAAGAGGAAATAAAGGCTTCCCCTGCATTGTAAGCTGTGTGTTGCAGTCTGTCAGCAATCAACAGGGGCAGATGTTAAACTCACCATCCTCTCTTAGAAACTGCTCTTTAATTAATCAAATGCCTTTCTCCCCACTAAGGTATCTCTAAACCAGGAGGTCCAGCCACTTTCTGCACAGGTGTGATAACAAACTATCCCAGACTTAGATGGACCCAAAAATCACAAAATTGAGTCCATGTCTGTTTTAGCCTTCACCTGAGCTGTGCAGACACAAATGCATCCTGGGCTTTCTCTGAGTTGGGAACTAAGTGGAACCAATTCCACTTTTGCTTCCTTTCAGACCCAAAGAATGACTTATGTTCCCGAAAGCTCTTCTTTCCCCTTCCATAATTGTTATTGGTTTGATAAAACATTTTGTTTCCCTTCACAGCATGATTACAGTCAAGGAGTATAAAGGCCAGAGCAGCATTTACTAATCCAAATAAGATTATCAGAGAAGCAGTTTAATATTTTGCAAACCCAAGGTTTTTTTTACCTTCCACACACAGGTGGTGCCACTGCCCCACCATCACTTTTAACTATTTTAGTGGAAAGAAAAGACCATGAAATGGAGAATAGAAAGAGTTATTTCCACCTGTGCATCCCGCAGTGCCACCTTGGACAGGAACCATTCAGCAGCAGGCACTGGACTCCAGGAGCTGGTCCTTCCAAAGGCCTTCCAGCTTCAGCTGGACACCTCCACCCTTTATTTTGTGTTTCCCCACCCACCCCATCAGGTCCGGGGCCACCCCAAATCCCCACCTGAGTGCTGAGGGGCTGCACTGGTGAGTGCCCACCTGCCTCTGTCCAGCCCGTAAATCAGCAGTGCCCATTTCTCCTCTCCCCCTTAATTTATTCACTAGGGGAAGGCATTTCATACACTGAGTTTTAACGTCTGTTATTTGATGGTAATCGATTAATTTTTAACTATCTTTCAGCCCTTTGATGTTCTATAAATAGCCTCAGCTAATAGAGACTTCTTTATACTCAGAATGCAGATCCACTGTGAGGTTATTTGAAAGAAAAGAAGAAGTCTGGTGTAGTATGTTTGTTCAATGTGTTATTAACTTGGAAAGGAAATTGAGCTATAGTGAACTATGTAGATCTGATTCTGACAGCTGCAAACAATTCATAGTGAAAATGACTCAGCCTAATTCACATTTTTTAATTATTTTCTCCCCCACTTTCTTCTGCAGACAGATAAAGGGTTCAAAATGACCTTGAATTGAAAACCCTGGATTTATCTTAGTGCTTTCTTCTTTCTTAGTGCTGTATCCAAAACTTCCTTACTGGGAAGTCAGCAAAGTCAGGGAA
Organism: Cyanistes caeruleus; assembly: GCF_971803275.1. Lineage (NCBI taxonomy): Eukaryota > Metazoa > Chordata > Aves > Passeriformes > Paridae > Cyanistes > Cyanistes caeruleus. The sequence continues at coordinate 118,484,648 of NC_141702.1, forward strand.
AAAACCAAAACAACAAAACACCTCCTGTCTGATGCACCTCCTCATTTTGTTTCCAATACTTCCCAGACAGTGCTGTGGGCAATATAAGTTGCTCTCTAGAAATTCAGTTTGGAGGGATGGGGTAGACACAAACCCTCAGCTGTGGTGGGGAACTCAGAAACATTAGTGGTCTTTTTTTTTATTAATTTACATTTTCCCTGTTAGTTCACCCTGAGATCCCAACGGCACGATTTACTAATTAATTACTATTATTAGCTAATGGCAGTGAAAACTGAAATTACCGCCTGCCTTAAGCATAACAAAATTGACAATAAATCTGTGGTGTGTGAATCACTTCCTTTAACCAAACGCCAGCCATGGTGGCTCGATGCTTTCCACAAAAACACCTGGCACACACGGAGGCACAGCCTTCATGTTTCAGAGCAGTACTGGATGGGTGCTCACATCCCTGGGCACTGCCAGTACAGGGCCACCACCAGCTCTGAGAGAGCTTCAAACTCTTGTTCTGACCAAAAAACGTGGGGTTGCCTCTTCAGAAATACGGGCTGGACTCGCCTCTTCAGAGCACCAATAATTTACCTCCTGTTTGGCACAGCAAGTGACAATCACAGAGCTGGCTGCAGCTGCTGGCACCAGCTACTTGCTAAACGGACACAAAGTATTTTAGGGTTTACACGTGGGGCACTTTTTAATGTCCAGATCCTTAAATCCTCTCCAGGTGGCCAAACGAGCGCCCTGGCTTGCAGAAGCAGAGGGTGAGCCCGTGTGACACTCTCCAGGAGGATTGCTCTGCAGAAGGAGGTGTCCACCCCAAGAGCAGATGTGTGGCTTTGTGTCTGCACGTTTGGGGATGTCTGTGGAACAATTCTTTTCTCTCCCGATCCTGAACAGTGGGTGGTCACTGATGTTAGACTGAAATCAATAGGTAGAAAAGAGATTGTTTACAAAAGCATGACAATGACTGGGTCACTCAAGAAGGAAGTTTGCATCGTTCTGAGGAGAAAACACTCAGAAGAGGGCTGTAATTTAGTGCCTGGATACCGGAGTGATTGGGAACTGCACAGACAGATTAGGCAAAAATTAAATTTGTTTAGACAGATAAGATGCAAGAGTAAGATCAAAGAAATCAGCTTCAATGTAGTGCAGGGAATACTCTCCCACCCTCAAAAAGTGTACAAAAGAAAGCAAAACCAAGAAGCTGCCAGCCAAAATTACCAATGCAGTTCCATTTAACAAAAAATCAATATTACAATAAGATGCCAGTAATGAAAGAAAAACCGCGGCAGTATCTCAATAAAGATTACAAATTACAAGATTATAAATGGAGAGCCACAGTCATTTTGGACAGACAAATATGACCACAGTACAACTGGAGGCCAAATGATGGTTTAGGAAAAATGCCTGCAGCTTTCAAGAACGCCAATGGGAGAAGCAAACACACATCTCAGGGCAGGACTTGGCTCTAGGACTCGCACATGAGTAATTGTGGCAGAGAGATACAGAATATCACAGAAATAAAAGACCTGCTCATTAGAAACCCATCCAGCCAAACCCATGGGGATGTCCTGATGCAAAATCTCTATCATTTGTTATTTTCAAGAATCTGGTGCCAGTCTTGAGATATTTTTAAGGTACCAAAACTGTTTTGTTTTTTTAAAATGTAATTTCTCTTTCATCCATAGAGCTCTTAAGTAATTTACAGGTCTTTGACAAATGAGGTCAACAGTGCTCCAAAACCAGCCCCTACAAATGCCACTGGTGAGGACTCCTCACTGCAGTGATGCTGGATCCACCTTCCCAAAGAGAATAAACCAGGTAAAAACAGCTTGTTTTGCAAACCAGAGGAACCACAGCTAAGGAACATTCCAGTTCACAGTCTTGCAATGAGGCAGAAATAAAGGACGGACCATAGGACTCTTGGCTTGCAATCAGCTGCCTTTGCCCTCAGCCCATCTCAGCTCTTGTGCAAAAGCTGATTTAAAGAAGACAAATAATGAAAACAATAAAAATCCCCACCTCACTTTGCTTCTGGCACATCCCTTTCATCCAATCACTGTATAAATAAAAGGCAAAGTCTGCCCTGTAGAACTGAGACTCCTTTCTGCTCCTGCAGTGCCACCCAAGCCCACACTTAAGAGATGTTTGTTCATTCTTGTCCTCTTTATTCTATTTAACACACAGCAATAGTTTCACAGCACAGAATATTGTCAACACTTTTATTTCTCAACGGGCATGTTGAAGAAAACCCAAACCAAACCAGATTAGAGGGTCAGGACAGACACAAAATGGAATCATGAGAGGGAATGGTGGAAATGACTGAATTAAATATGTAGATAAGAGCTCCAGAGCAAGGCAGAAAGTGCAGATGGTGCCATCGGGGCAGCACACACTACAATGGAGTGGGAGATACCTACCAGAGTTGGGAAGAGAACAGATCACAAAGAAAATACGGATTGAAGCCAATAAACTGCAGGAAAACTAAAATCAGAATGATAGGTGAAAGAAATGCATGTATCTGCATTGTGAGGAGTCCATTGAATTGAGCAAATGATACTCCTCCTGGGGGAATGATTCATTACCATATGGAAAAGACCTAGCCTATGATAAAGGATGGGGGAAAACCACTGAATAGCAGAATCTACCTACAGAAATTGAAAAAGAACGTTCTTGTTGAATTGTGGCAGAAGTACTTCAAAATTCCGACGGGCCTGACTAACACAGATACGGAGGGGAGGGAAGAAAAGCATGTTAAAATATGTGATATCATGCCTACAAGCAAGGGTGAAGGTCGAATCAGAGAAAATTTAAAATGCGCTGAGAAACAAGCAGCATCAGCAAGAGCGGTGCCAGAATGAACAGATTTTATTCATCTCTACTTCAGGACCAAAAGGGAGGGGGGAAAAAGAAATATTGGAAGTCCTCCTTACTTGGGGGCTGTGTCTCCATGCCACTGACCTACTTCTACTTGAAGCACTCTGCTTGGAGAGACTCGCTAACGCTCGAGAAAAAGGTCTTATACCACAACAATATTGTGCTACAACAGTGCCCACAGTCTGGCTGCTCGGGGATTTATAAGCCAAGCTCACAAATAGACAGTAATGAGTTACTCACCAGAGGCTGTCAGCAAAGTTGCTAATTAGTACAAATGGTAGTAGATCTTGTAATGCTGTCCCCTGCTTTAGTGGGAACGGTTCCAAGACCACCTAACCTGTATCTCACCGGATTAAAGACAGATTGGCTCCCTTTAGTCCAGCCTGGCATTTCTGGGGGTTTTAAAGCACAGACACAGAATCAGAGTTATAAAGAAAACTCAGGTGCAAACTTAACCACGCAAACAAAGTGACTCAGTTCCTGGGGAGACACCCCACGTGCAGAAAATAATTACTCCTCCCTCTCCTCACGGAAGAGCCGATGCACCCATGTCAACAGAAGCCCTTCAATTGAATTTTGCAAGAACTGGGCCAAGTCCCTGGGCTGTGAGTGCCAATGCTGCCATGGGCAGCAGCACACCTTGAGCTCCCCAGCCTGCAGAGCTGACAAAAACCTTCTGCTAACCAGCAGCTCTAAGGCTTCCACTACAGATAAAACCACCAGAAAAGGCAATTAAACAGGGCACAGTTTAATGTGCAGCTTTCAAACAGGGAAACACTTCATCTTCTCAGAATTTCACAGGACCACAGTAACAAACTGTTGACATGTTAAAGCCACTATTAAGAAATATGATGCTAAAAGGGAAATAAGAAGAATTATTGACTGGTTATTGCAGTTTAAATATATTTATTATTTAAGAAATGCACTGAAGTTGCATTCCTGCTCCCTCTGCCAATGAATGCACAGAAAAACCAGCACATCAAATTTCAGTTTTTCTAGTACTACTGCCTTCAAAAAGAAGCAGGTTTTAAAAACCACTGACCTGTCTGTCCATTGAAAATGTAAGACAATTTGAATTAAAATAAGTCTTTCTATCAGTACAAGTATTTTCTGTAATATTTTCTGCTGTAAAAAGTCCTAAGAAATTAAAGCAGATCAAAACCATTTAATTTGTATTAAGAAAACAATTTAGACAAGAGGGGTCAGTAATGGAAAGGTGAGATATCTACAACTGGAGCCAAATTACAGAAAGGGTGAGCCATTTGTAGCCAAGTTAAACAAGACACAATTAAGGTTAACTTGGCTCTGCTGGTTTGTGTAAACCCACACGTGAGGATTGTGGGGGCTATGACAGTTTCAGTGTGACTTATTTACCTTGGCCTTTGCCTGGACTGTGTTGTAGGCCGGTTCTGTTTGGAGACATCACACCTTTCCACCCATTCCTCACACCTGGCCTCTTATCACACCCTAAATGTTTGCCCCAAATGGTCTATTTCATTGACAAAAACAAAGGTTGCTGGGGATGGCAACCAAATGCCTACCAAAATTTTTTTCAGTTGCGCAGACGTTTAGATGAAAAACATTCCCCCCAAATGGTTTATTTCTACCAGAAATTTATCTATGTTATGAAAAAATGAATACATTTCAGTTCCACTGCCCTCCCAAAGCAAACAGGTGTATTTTATACTGGGGTAGCTCTGTCCCGTGCTATCTCACGTGGCAGTTCCCTTCTATCACTTTTCTGCCCTGGCACAGCACACATGGAACCACAGAAAGTCATCGTGGAGGGTCCAGCATCCAAGGACCTCCAAGAACCTCATTTCAGGAGTGCTGGGCAGCTGCCTCCTCTCACCAGCCTGGAAGAGCCCCAGCACAGACACAAAGCCTGGCTGGGGAGTCAGAGCCTGAAGTGTGCCCAGAGAAAAGAGCAATGTGCTACAGCTCCTTGTAGTAACCAGGAATAACACAATTTTTTTCCCCTCTGTTCAGTGATTTCATTGCAACTCAGGCTCCTAAATGCTTTTATGGATCCAGGCCAAGACATATTCAGTAATAGATACTGAAACAGATTATTTCATGAGCCAGTTCTGTAGGTTAATTCACATAAGTGAGAAAACAGTTCTGATTGAAGGGCGGAGTGATTTTTAAAAATTTGATTCATACAGAAGTGTTAACAGCCTTTTGCTTATACCCACAATTGCTGAACAGAATAGAATCAGTGGAAATGTTATTTCCAAGTACTGTGGTGTAAATAAAACCTCCTCTCTCTGACTCACATCGTGAGTCATTTTTGTCTGTACGTTTTTATGCCGAGGAGGGATATAACTCCAGGCATTCTCCTCATGGAGAGCTTCTCGTGTCTCAGATTCTCTGTTGCTCTTGGGCTTTGTGGACTCTTAAAACTGTAGCTCTAGTAATTTCCCTCTTGTTTGCTGTAACCTTATCCCACTTGTTCAGCTTGCTGGCAGGAGTGAAAAAAGGACCTGAAGTTATATATCAGTTACAGAGCTGGCACTTGGTAGGGAATGATACAGAAAATGATAAAATAAGCAGGAGAGGCTGCATTAGAGCAGCAACACCTAGGCAAATTTACACCTTGTGCGTGCAGTAACTGTAGGGCATTGCCAATTACTTCAGCTGAAAATGTCTCAACATCTCTTTTCTAAGGACCTTGCTGCTCATGGTTTTCACCAAACCCTCCTCATTTGTGCTCCAAAGGCTGGCCCAGCCCATGTGCGAAGGCAAAAGAGGAAGAGGAAGGAATGGGAACTAAACCCAGCCACATCCCTGAGTGTTGTTTATTTTTAGCCTTGTGAGAGCCCTGTGGGACAAAGTGAGATGTGACACATCTCACAGCAAGGACGGGGAGTAGGTGACGCTGTCCTCCTCCCGCTGCCACGGCTTCGTGCTGCCTCATCCCTCACAACAGCAGCCAGGCTCAGAGCTGGGGCTCAGGATGTACCTGCCCAACATGTGCCACAGGTGAACAGCTTTGGGATAATTGTTCATCCTTCAAATACCCTGAATGCTAAATGAAACGAGAATCTAATGGGGGAAATGTCTTTGTGGTCAGGTGCATATGAATAAACATATAAAAGAGCTACATGCAGGAGATGGTTTCAATTAACAGGTCTAAAATATCATATTTTATATATATATATATACAGATATATCCAAAACCCTCTATGTATATACATACCAGAAACTTGGTTTGTGGAGATGGTGCTTCCAAATCCACATTACCCAAGACCAGGAAGAGTGATGCTAATTCCTTAATTCTGGCAGATTAGGATGACCTAAATTTTTTGCCTTCTGTAAAATGAATGGGAGCCAGGGCAGGTTTTGAACAAGCCAACCTGGTTTGCCAAACAAATCACTTGTTCAAAAAGATTACGGATATTAGCAGATGATGACTTTGCTGGTTACTGATTCTAGGTGAGGAAAAAAGGTAAATAGTGGGTATTAGAGGAACACCAGATGTAGCAACTCACAGATAACACACGAGGACGGCACGAGAATACTTGTGGTTTGCCCCCCTGAACAGATGCAGCTTTCCCCAGAGTGTCCATGACAAAAGCAGCGTGTTCCAGTGGGCACAGCTCTCTACAGTTCCACCCGGTGGGTCAGCTAACAGCGGAACACACGAGACATGCACCAGTATAGTAGCTAGCAGGTGCTGTCTTGGAATTCCTTAAGTGTTCTTAGCAAACCAGGTGCCCACAGTAAGGAAGCAATTTAGGTATCAGTTATATCTTTACACCTGTTTGCAAATGCTGATCCAGACCCTCACACCGAGCACTTAGCCAATAGGAAGCTAATGTACAGCAGTGACTAATTGATAATTAAAGAAACCTTTAGGAATACCATAAAATATCTGGCACAGGATTCTCTCATCCACTTAGCAGAGGCTGCTCTGCCATGCACTTATCATCCCGCTCTGCTAGTTTTCATAACAATTAAGATGGTGAATCTGTGTGAATCAGGGGTTCAGTTGCAATTTACAGAGCACTGCCTGTGTTTTATTGTTGTCTGATGGCTCCTTCTTTAGTCTGCAGAGGGGATCACTCTATTACTGTGCTTTCGACGGCTCACAGGTTGGCCCTTGCCCCTCTCTTTCATGAAGTAAGTATAATTAGATGATAATGCCCTTCTTGTCAAAACTTACTGCTTATTTAAGCCTGCAGTAATAATTTCGATTTATTAAAGATTTATTCAGATAACATTATTATCACTGTTTATTCAAACGGACATTCTTTTTTCTTTTTCCTTCCTTTTTTTTTTTTTTCCCTTCCAGGGGAACAAAAGAGATAATTCCTGCAAACAGATGTAACAAACCTGTCAAGTTCTCAAATGGTTAAGTTGAGCATTTTACTTGGAAAGGCTGACAAATTTTCTTCACTTCAAAATATCATTAACACCAATAACACATTTGCCCAAGCCTATTTCTAAGTTGTAAAAAAAGATTGCTACAGATTAAGACCCTTGATATAATGCTATAAGCTCCTAACAATGGTATCTTTTATAGTGAAGAGCAACTGCAGACACAAATTGCCCCCTTTCCTGCACCTTTTTCACAAAAATCAATATTAAAGTAGTAGGTGCCTTAACTCTCCCATAGACTATATGAGAAAAAACCACAGCCACGCTTAGGACAGTTTAGGTCAATAAAGAATCAATACTGTGGTTGAATCTGTAGAAAGATAAAAGACTTGGAACTCACTACACTGTGCCCTATTGTTTCTCTCTATTTTGAAAAGAAGCTGAAGTGCTCACTTTTTTTCCCCTTAAACCAGCAATGAATTTCGTGTTTGTGGGAAGCGAGGGAGGTCACTGGAGGCTGCATGTGGCTTCAGTGCCTGCAGACGAGGGGTCTGATCTTGTTCACCCACACCTCCCCGCCAGTTCCAGGGGAGCCCAGGGAGCGGCAGGAATGCAGCGCTGGGCCCCCGGCGGCCTGGAAACCAAAACACTGCTCCGGCTCCCATCAAACCCAACTCATTTATTAACCATGGAGACACTACCCAGAAAAACCGCGCGCTGCCAGGGTTCTTATCGTGATTTCCAGCTCCCTGTCTATTAGGAAGAGGAGAGCTGATTTGGAGCAGAGAAAGCTCTCAGATGTATGTGGCAATTGCCAGGCACGTAGATCCTGCTCTAGGGCTGAAGGCAAGCTCACCCTCCACATCTCACGTGGTGATTAGACCAAATTTCAATCCCTGTGTGAAAAAACACAGGTTCAGAAGCAAATAAATATCTCACCAGGCACACACACTTCTCCCTACACGTGGTTTGGATTTGTTTCCCTCTGCTTTATCCCTTCCAGTGCACTGTGCCTCCTTTATAAGCCTGAGAACTGCAACTATATACCTGTCTGGAGAGTAACTGAACATGAAAAAATATTGGTTTGTGTAGACTGGAGAGTTCAGATAAAAACAATTTATGAGCCCAAATCTTCCAAATTCTTTACTTGAAGATGCACTTTGTTATCCTACAAGGGGCAGCTTCCAGCACTTCTCAGCTTCCAGCCATAGCTCCTACTTGCAAAAGCTCAGGGAAAATCTAGATAAAGCTGGAACTGCAGCTCCTCACAAAGATTGGTGGGGAAGTGGGTAGCAACAGAAAGGACAGCCACAGTTTTAAATGCACTTGGCTGTTGAAAGAAATGGCAGCACTCTTGGAATGCTGGGGCTCTCAAATTCACAGGGAACACTCCCACCCTGATCCACAGTTTAGTTACGATTAGAAAAAGCAAACGGGTGTTTTTAACATTGCAGATTGAAATGTTCCTGCCTCCAAGATGTACTGAAGAACAGTTAGAAACAGTGTCTTTACATGAAGAGCAAATGCAATTCTTCTATTCAGCATTAGCAGGATTTTTTTAGTAAATAATTAGTTGTTATTAATAATCATTAATACTAGTATTATCAGGGTAAAATTCTCTTTCATTATATTTTCTGTCTCTTTTTCTACAGCACAAGATTATCCTGACCTCCTTCTTTCCCACTGCAAATACTGGAGACAGGGAAAAAGAGTGGCAGTAAATGCATAACCACAGCAAATGAATAAAGGAGTGTTTGAGGTGCTCCCAGTACTTCACACCACGGAGAAGCCTGAGCACATCCCAGCCTCTGCCCTAACCCTGGCACTGTGATGGGAAAGAGACAGGTAAATAAGCAAATAAGCAGAGTCTTAGGGGTAGAACTCCATGGTTTTAGCAGGACGTTGTGGACATCCAGTGGAGCCTTCAGCTAAAGTTGCATTAAATATCTTAAACATCCACCACCAGAGGAAAAAACAGCAACATTTATAAATTCAACCATTTAACCTCCAAGCCTTGGACTTTTTTTCCATCTAAATATGCTCTTCCTAAATCTTCGTACCTAAACAATGTTTTCTTTAATTATTCTGCTATCTCCTTCCCACACTTCCCTTCCTTCTCTCTCCCTAGCCCTGGCTATGATTTTTCATCCTCACTGATGATTTTCTCAGCTCCTTCTTCAGGGTCTACACTAAGCTTCTTAGACCCCTTCCAAACCTGAGGTGAGACTCTGCCACAGCATTCCCTTTGGATGGCTCTGGGGACATCTGTCTGCATGCTGGACAGGGAGATGAGCTGGGAGGTTTAACACAGCTTGTCAGATGGATTGGGCTCCAAAGAAATCAGACTTTGTGATGGGAGGTGGGGAAGCAAAGCAGAGTGCAGTGACCTCTTTCAGTGTAATGACACAGAGATGCAGTCGCTCTGCAAAGAGCTGACGTGGGTTCAGATTTTAGGGCCCTCCAGCTGATTGTTACCCCTGCTCTGTTGGTACCTTAAATGGCCAGGAAAAGCAGCTCATTCCTTTTGTGCTGAGGCAGCTCAGGGAGCCCCCAGACACCCACCCAGCTGGGTGACTGCTCCAGTTTGCTCCCAACAAGGCACCAGCCCCAATTACGGCTGAGGTTTTTTTGGGTCAGACCGTGGCTTCGGTTCCAAAAAGGCTCTTCCTTTCCTCAACTTGCCACTAACCCATTTCATCAAAACCACACCAGACAAATTCAGTATTTCAGCCTTGCAGCACGGATCAAACAGCAGGCTCAACAGAGAGTAGGCTCTGAGCAATTCCCCCTCAGTTACTCTGTCCCCAGCTGAACAATGCCAGGACTAATCCTGCTCTCCCTGACTTCGGCAGCACAAGGTCAAGTGCAATATCATTATCTCCTGGTTTGATTTACACTAAATTATAAAATCAGGGCTTTGAATTAAATAGTGTGCAAACATCAAGAACTTAACAGTTAATTTTCCCCGTATCTCCAACAAGATCTCTTACACTTCCCCTTTTCAATTAACACCACCTTTCTGAGTCAGTTCTGAGATGCATCTCTGTGCTCGTGTGCTGGAGTACAGGGCATGCTGAAAGTCTGATCCCTATATAGCCTGGAAGACAAAAATAATTGTAGCCTTCCTTGATTTTTGTTAAAGGCAGAAACAACAAAAATTAATCTTTACACAAACAACCCAAGGGAGCATTCAGTGGGACTTTTCAATCTATTCATGATCTGTAATTCCCAGCCCCCAAAGTTTCCATGTTACAGCTTAATATCTAGGGACTCCATATGTTGAGGGAACTCAGCAGAACCAAAATGAGCTGAAAAAAGAATGCATTAGATTCAAACATGGGATAAAACAGTACCCAAGGAGCCCTTGTTTCATTTTCTCTACCTGGAACCATGGGACAGTGCAGCCATCTCAGCCTCATTCAAGTGTAACATTTCTTTTGAATATGACAGTGGTGGTGACCTTGTCATTAACTGATGCTGGTAGCAACACTTCAGCTTTCATAATTCAGTTAATTTTCAAGCCAGTGGTTACTGAACCCCTGTATAACTTCAGTATAATTAAACTGTATTAAAAATAATAATAATTAATAAAATCAGCCCACCTTCTGATCAAATATCAGTCAATGTTTGACTTGAACTCACTAAAACAGGGAAGTTTTTGCAGTTATGGTGCAAGGAGAATTTGTCCTGAATTTTTATGGACATTAAGATGGTAGACAGTGCTGTCCTGGTGTGGCCAACCTTCCCTGTGCTGTGAGCACGAAAGTGAGGCAGGGAAAGCATTTCCTACACCTTCAAAAACCTGACCCTAATCTCTTTTTTCATATAAATCCTGTGCTAAGCACACCTAAGATCCTTTCTTTCTTTTTGCTTTTTCTCTCCCTCCACAGCTGGCAATGACCACCAGAAACCTGAGAATGTTGCTTATTTCCTGATGGATTTGTGCTCTCCTGCTTGGCAAGACGAGTAATTCTTCCCTTCCATTGTGCCACTTTGTTCCCCCAAAGCACCACTTCTGTACATGTGCACTTGGTGAACTCTGCAGAGCAGAGGCTGATTTTGCTGCCTTTCCTTCATGGCCTCCTCCAGCACCATCCCTGTGCTTCCCCTGTTCCCCTGCACTCTGGGAACACTTGTGGATTCAGGAGGGGTCCTTCATGGATGCTCTGCAGCAGCACAGTGACATTAGAATTAATCCCAGAGAGGAAGGAAAGACAAACAGCTGCTTTAGAGGTGCTAATAAAGCTCTGCCATGTCCTTCTCTCAGCTTAAAGCCTTTCAATCAAAACCAGGTTTCAGTCATTCTACCTCTCCCTCTTTTTTGAGAACAAAAAAACCAAAAAAGAAGCTTGCCTGAGGAAAATCCAAGGGCCTAAAAATTCAGCCCTCTGAAAGCTGCAGAGTAATATTAATATTAACCCATCTCCTTCCCATCCTCTGCCTGTAGTCCTGAAGCACTTACAGGGACACCTCTGAAGGGACTCGAGATAGGTATTTTTCAATTGGTAAAACCAAAATCTTATTTTTGCAGCCAATCTGCACACCAAGTTCCAGCTCCAAGACAGGGTTTTGACCCTTGTAACAAAGATTTGAAAGGTGACACAGCCATGCCTTTAATTACTCTGCTGGTTCAGCAACACACGCAGAAACTGGAGAACATGGAGCTGGGCTCAAACTAGAAGATGTGATAGTTTCAATTAACACAATCCTGCATGATTTAAGAAAAATATTCAGGAGCAGTATTTATTTAGCCCGCAGCCAAAGTCCATTACTGAGAATTACTCTTAATTAGAGTTGTGCGAGGTTGGGAATATCCACTCCTATCATGATTCTTTCACCTACCACAAGAGCTACCAAGTTTGCTGAGCCTCTGGCAATTCTAGGCTGGTTAGAAAAACAGCCAGATGATAAAAGGATTACTTTAAACATGATAATCAAACCAGTAACACATAGAAAAAAATATTTGCTTTACTTGTCCTTATAATCTGACAGCCAGCATCATGAAAGAGTTTCTGTCTAAAATAGTGCCCCAAAAAGTTGTGTGAGAACAAGGTTTGCCAAACACTGAAGCACTCTCAAACAAATGCTTGGTTTCAGGTTTTCCTGTCATTAATTGATCATTTCTCTTCCTTGGATAAACACAACCCAAACCATTCCCTTTTTAGTGGCAGCTCTAAATCAGGACTGAATTTGATGCTCAGTGAAATTTTGGGCAGGGTAACAAGGATGTGTCCTCACCAGCAATGTGAGTCAGGTATGGAGTGTGGAACCATGGTGAAATATCCAGATGGGAAGAACAACAACGTAGGAGCAGAAGTCAGCCTTCATCACTGACAAAATCCAAGAGGCTTCAGAGAGGGTTGGAAGGACTGCCCAAAGAAACTGCTCCACAGAGAGCAAGGAGGGGATAACCGAGGAATTAACATTTGTCCCTTTTCTGCATTAGCAAGGAAACATAATTAGCAAAGAACTAGACCAAAAGGGTTTGAGTTTGGTTCAGATGAGCTCAGGAAATACCAGTATTTATTTGGGACTCTCAGACACACAAAACGTGGCTTGTCTGCAGTACCTGTTTCTTACTGGTTTAAATATCCCTCGTCCAGTGGCAGAACCTCATAAGAGAGAGCTAGACAGAAAGGAAAAACCATGGACAGGAAAGAAAGGAAAAGATTGAGTTTCCACAAACTCAAACTCCTAAGAACAGGCTGGGTTTAAGCCTAATGGGAGCTTGAGTCATTTCATCTGTTCCTAATTGCTTTGCTCACTCCTGGTGAGAGCTGAGAGCCATTGTCATGTTAAAGGATGGAAAGAGGCCAAAAATTCAGAGCTAGTGACTACATAGTTACCAGGCGAGGAGGAAGCAGTTGAAAGCCAAACCACAATTTACCTTTTGCACCTCCCCACCCAAATCAAACCTGCAGACACACACAGTCCAGATCTATGACTGCTGGTATTGATGCAAACTTTCTTTTCATTTCCCAGATTTTTGGACAAGTGATCTACGAAGAGGGCATATCAGTCACCTGAGGCATCACCACAAAACCCTGCAGCGTTTCACATCCAAAAGGTACAAGCACCCTGCAGCATGAGGCAAAATGATCTTCATGTGAATGATTGTTTCAAACCATAGACTCAAAACCCTGGAGAAAATTTACAGGGCAATAAGACTTTAAAGTCAGGTAGAGCCAGGAGTCTTGGGTCTTATTAAACAAAAACAATCAGAGTATCCACATTTTTGTAGTCCTACTGTGAAGTTCCAATAAACTTTACCCAAAAAAAACTCCATAACGCTCCTTACCCAGCTTCATGGAAAATGAGAAGTGATTCCAGAGGTTGGCTGACTCTTTAATACCTCTTGTAGTAGTTAAAAAGGCCACTTTCTTCTTCTCTCTCACACTCTTTTTTTAACTTTTACTGCAAAACCATTAAAGAAAGAACTAGTTCTAGTAATAAAAGGTAGCTATATTCCCACTGGGAGAAGGGGAATGGTGGTTCCTGTGTACCCTTAGCACTCTTGGCAGGGGTACCTATAAAGAAGGTGAAGGTCGCAGGAAAGAGAACAGCGTATTTTCTGTTCAATGGAAAATGGAAACTTCCAAATGTGAAAAGGAATTTTAGCAAGTTTTTATTTCCTTCTTTTACAGCCCTGACATCATATTTCTCCACAGTGACATCATGGCTTTGAAGTAACAGCTTCCAATGATACCATCAGAAGACTTACAAAACAAATGCATTTGGTCTTCCTGATTTTCCAAGACATTGATGAGGTCTAAGCCTGGGCAGGTTTTCCTGCTCAGTCCATTTTGTATGTGTTTACACATTCCTATTCAATAACACCTCGCTGAAGTGCCCAGGACCAGGAGAGTACCTTTGATGGAGGGAAGTTACAAATAAAACAGTAAGAAATGCACAGTTGGGTTCACTCAACAAGACTTAAATTTTCCCTCTATTCTCTGCTTCCTCAACCAGTGACACCTAGCAGGAATTCCTGCCAGGTCTGCTCCCCCAGGGAAGCTGCATCCAAACCTCCTCTTATTGCACTTTCAGAAGAACACGATTTTTGAACTGTGTTGTCAAACTTCAAGGCAGCTATTTGGTGTGAGCCCTGATTCTGAGTAGCTTTACCCTGCTGAAATGGGGATCATGGCTTGTTTTGAACAAAACTTCCTAGAGCTGGGAATTCATTTGTCTCTGATGGTTACTAATAAACAGATGCAGTTGCCATTCTCAGTTTAAGAGGGAAGGAGTCAGAGCCAGGCAAGAGCTCCAAAGAGGCTGAAATGTCTCTCTCACCTGTGGGGATGTGATTATTATATCCAGCAGAGCTCTCTGGGGGAGCAGCTTTCACCACAGAGCTACGAGCTGTCTTTTCCCTAAACTCCTGTGCCCTTCCTGAGCTGGAGCAGTCGCTGGACAGCAAGAGACAAAGCTGTGCATTTTCCAGCACGGAGAGCACAAACCATCCAGAGGCTGCACTGTTTTGTGCATTCACACACCCCAAAAGTACGTGGAAGGAAGGTAATGTGCTGTAATTAGCCTGCACCAAGCTAATGAGGACTGGTGGCCTTACTGCTCTGGCAGTTGGCATTACCATTTTCTGGAGAGTTCTTTTGTCACTGGGATTCACAAAGAAAGAGAAAATACAGAGCCTCCCTTCAGCAAGTCTGTGTCTCCAACAGGTAACAGCTGTTGCTGGTTTAATACGATCTCAGGGCTCATATAGATGTGACATCACACAGAACTGAGGCTTGGCCATCGATTTTACTGCCAATATACCTTAAACTGTGGGGATTTTGTTACAAATTGTATGTTGCATGTGTGACAGAACAAAATCCACAACTGGAAACCTCCGTGCAGTTTCATGCCTTTTGTAGTAATTGTGAGCCATAAACTGGATTAATTTCAGAATTAAAACCTGTATTAATTGTAAGATGAATGGAAGTGAGCAAGTCTATCACTGTCAGAATTTGTTACACATCCAAATCAAAAAAAGGTTTCAAAATTTGACTGGTAAGCTGGCCAAGCAAGAGGAGGTGGGGATGGTTTGTATTCTAATTTCAAGCTGCAGGGCTCCCAGGTGTATTGTATAGGATTTCCTGTAATTTACAGGCAAAATAAGCAGTCTACAGGAAAATGTTTGCCACACCGTACATGCGTATTAATTACACAGCAGGACACAATGATTTCTTTGTGATAGGAAGGGATGGGATCTACAGGCAAACTATTAAAGTGAGGTGGAAATGCAGACATTCTTCTGCCTTTAAAAAGGGCTGTTGGATTCAGGGAAATAAAGTCAGCAAGTGTCTTGTCACACTTTGTATTCCCAGGTCACTGCCAGGCCCCATGGGTGCCAGGGAGGGGAAATGCCTCTTTCCAAACAGACTCTGGGAATCTCACTGTCATCCTTGGCCATCCTACTTCTGCACCATGAGAAAAGCTCCCCCCTTCAGTGAGAAAGGAGATTTTAAGACTTCAGGTGCTCATTGTTCAGCATTTTATAATGATGCAATTGAATCTCCCCAGAACCATGGGATGGGTACATCCCTTCACTGACCACTGAGCTCCGGAAAAGCGGTGCTCTCGTTACCTCAGGTCAGTGCAGTGTGAAACTTGTTGGAGAAAGACAACAAGGCACATCACCACCCCCTTAAAAAAGATGGGAATTTCTTTCTGGATATGTAATCAAGGCTTGAGACATAAGGGGATATGAGAAGATTAAGTAAAAATATTCAGGCTGCTTTTCTCAAGACCAAATTTGGGGTAAGTGCACTGGCATGTTCTCACTGTGAGATGAGCAACTCTTGTTACACTTGTGTTCAGATGCAATTTCAGAAGCAGAACTTGAGGTTTTTTGTTAGTTTCTTTTTCTTTTTTTTTTTTTTCTGCCTGGTATGAAGCAGAAATCTCACCCTCCACACGCCTTTCCCCAAAGAGCTGGGTTTGCCTACATATGGTTGGCATTCAGGAGGGAGAAGCTCAGAAACAGCACGGTTTTGTTTGACTGAGGCATTCCTTAAAACCTTCCTGGGATAGGGCAAGAGAATGAGATTACACCAAGGCTCATCTGCAGATGCATGTGGGCATTTAACGATGCCCAGTATCACTTACAGCAATGTTTACAGCCAGATTGCCCAGAGAATCTGCATTTTAAAAACCTGTGAAGTCATCAGCCACGGGAGAAAACTATTACAGGAAACTGTCAGGATCAAACCTACCCAGCTCCAGGAGAAATCACACTCATGATAAGAACAAGCTTCTGGGTTTAATGCTGCAGCCACTGGCTGAAATTTTATGACATGCACTTGTCCCTGTGGCAGTAGGGTCCTTGTGAAAACCCTGCAACCTGGGGGTCCCTGGGTGGCACTGGGGATGCCATGAGGGGAGAGCACCCACAAGGATCCCTGGATCCCTCTTCCTCTTCAAGACAGGAGGGGAAAATATAATGCAGAAAATTTCTAGACAAAATAGAATTTAATTTGTTGGAGGTGTTTTGTTGACAAGAAAATAGAAAGCATGTGTCTGTGCTTCTCTTATTGTAGTTCCAAGTAATGAAAGTATTTAAGGAGGTACAATTATGGACTTGGCAAGCACCTGGGGCTCTTGGAACTGCTTTTTCACACTGAATAAACACTGCAGTTAATCTGTTTATGTTACACTGCACTGGGAAACTATCTCCAAGAAAAGGTTGCAAGTATATATTTTCCACTCCTTTCCTTTGTTTTTAATGTTAAATTAATAACTTGTTTAAAGGACTTGATTTTCTCTCACAACATGATAGAGGTGTAGTCCAAAGCAACTTTGAGTGTGGACAGTGTAATTCATCAGAACAGACTAAAATGAAAACATTTTGTACATTCTACAGCAGAGCTGAGCCATAACTGCCCCCAAGTGCAATGTGGCCTTAATATTCGCATTAAAAAATATGCAAACATGTCCTTTATTCCTGATCTGAACTACAACTACGAGCAAATCTGGAGAACATTACACAAACAGTGCAAGTTGGCCAGGAGATCATGAGCCTGAGAGAGAATCTCTGTGTCCTGCCCTGCTGCTCTTGGACCCAAGAAAAGAGCGGCCAAGATTTGAAAACACAACTAGAAGATTTTCTTTTGAACTCCATAAAGTTGTACACTTCATCTTTTTCTCCCATTTTAGGCTCCAATCCTAGAGTTTAATTTGAGTATAAAGTACCAAAGCAGAAGTCAGCAAGAGCCCTTTTATTGACTTCAGTTGGCGCTGTATTTGGGACTGGTGTTTTTAAAATCAGAGCAGCACAAGGAGGTAAAATCCACGCGTCCGTAAGGTTAAAGAAAAGTGTGTGTGTTTTAAACATTGAAGAAATTGTTCTGAGAACAATTCATCTTTCTGAAAATATGAACCCTATGATGCTGCCAAGGTCAGGGAGAGCTGTGATAATTTAGTGTGTAAGTGCTAGTCATCCAGCACAATGCCACATTATTTAATTTGGGAACACATTCATACAGCTGCCTGACAATAGCCATGGACAAGAACGCTACCTGTGGGCTGAGGTCAAGGCAACGCAGTTTAACGTTAAAACAAAGAAGCTAATGGGATTCCTGTTCAACTTCCAGCGTATTATGGGATCCCAGTTACTTCTTTCTGCCTCAGTCAGCTCCTCTGGAAAGGAGGACCACACTGTGATTCACAGCTGAAGGAACCACACAGTGCATATGCCTGGCTTATGTGGCCATGCTTCCTAATTTCTATGTCCCTCTTTAAATTATTTTTTTGCCATTCAACTCTGGTTTGTGAATTCCAGGCTATTTTCCTCAGGGAGCAGGAATGCAGCTCACCTTGTGAAATGGGAAGGACTAATATTAAAAAGGAGAAGCCTTCTCAGCTGTACAAATTAGATGCCTTGCTAATACCAAAATTATTAATACAGAAATATTTGGGGCTTTCACTTCGTTCTTAGAGCTGGCAGTGCACAGAATATTTTATAAATAAAACTACATCCTGTACCCAAACCCTTATAGAGACAAATAAATGCCATACCCTTTCCTCAGACGTATAAACACAGAGCAGAGAAAAGAGCAATATGAGGAAAGTGAACTAATTCAAGACTGAAAAAACCAAAACCTCAGAATTTTTGCCTCCTTGTTACTCAACTCATAAAACAGACTTTTCCCACAAAAAAAATGAGATTAAATAATTTAATTGAAGACATAAGCTTGTTTTATATTAAATAAGGTGCAAAGCTCTGCTCTGTTTGCAGAGGAGCTGAGAGTCACCCTCTGCAATGGCTGTTGTAGAGAGTGACTTTCAAAATAATATCCGTTCCGTGCACAAAGGAGAGGAAAAGATGGATGTCCTGTGGCTCCACGTGGATGGCTGTCTCCAAGGAGCTCACACACATCATCACGCCACAGACTGGCAGATGCTCAGCAGTGGGCATGGCAGGAGGGAGAACAGTCCCGGCTCAATCACCGCAGAACTTGCAGAGGAAGGCACAGGGAACCCCTCACCTCACACCCCTTTGCACCGCAGGGTTTGGAGCTGCAGCCCTTCCCTTTGGAAGTCTGGCCCTCCTTAATCCCCTGGCACATGGAGCTGCCCACAACTCCCAGAGCAGCAAGTGCCAGGGTTTTATTCTGGGGCAGGACCGCTGCCGGGTTCATCCCTGTACGCACAAACTGATAAACAGGCGGCTCCAGTCCCCGCAGGCTCAGCTCCGGTTCCCTCTGCAGATGGATTTTTGCTATAAGCTGTGGCGAGCTGCTGTGGCGTGTAAAAAATGGAGTTATTCAAAGAAGTGGTTTTAAGTTCAAAGATAATGTCATGTTCATTTGGAACATAAGCATGAGCAACGCACTCCCAGATACACTCTCTGTCTCCCTACATCCCTATCTCAGCTGTAGGCAGGGTGGTAATATATAAAGAGAGAGCAGGTGGGATTTTTTTTTTTTTTTAGGTGGGGAAGGAAAAAGGCTTTTAGCTCCAAAGCTGAGTTCCCTGCCTATCCCACATTTTGGAAAAGAAACAAAAATGTCTCATGAATTGAGCAGGCACGCTGCAAAATAAAAAGAAACAATAGTATCCAGAGAAATACAGGAATTTCACTGATTAAAACGAAGGATTTTATTTCAAAAGACTTTGGGCAGAGTCCCCATTTTTTCCACCTGCTTCTATCACCTGTGTGAAGGGGCCGCTGGACTTAAACATGCAAAAGCCATTTATCCACTTATATTTGGTATCCTGCAAGGTCTGAGTCCTGGAGGAGCTCAGAAATAAGGAGATTTCAGGTTGGCACCTGCCTAAATAGCCTCGCTCACTCGATGTAAATGGTCTCCGTGCCACAGAGATTTTGCTGAAGGCTTTTGCTCCGTGCACAGAACTGACACCATTCCAAGGAGCAGGGCTTGGACTCTGATCTCTCTGTGCAGCCAGAGGAGAGGGATAAGCCCCCTAAGTGGGATGAGAGAGGACTAAAGCGATGATTTAACACATTTTCTGTGAGCAGGCAGCCCCAGCCGTGGAACTCCAGCCTCAGAGCCCTCTCCCTGCCTGCTGCATTCCAGAAAATGCTTGGGAAAAACACTTTGCACGTCATCTGCTGCACATCAGCAGTGCAAGACAATTAATCAGGGATTCCAGTGCCACGTCATAAATTATGGCACCTTCTGTCACTGACACTTGAAAGACGAAATGTGAGAATCTGTCTGTACCGACATCCTTCAGCTCAGGCAGAAGCACTTTCGGTGTGCTTGGGGCTGGCTCCCCGCTCTGGGGTCTGATCCTGATCCCACTTTACAGCCATGTTTGTCACCTACGTCACATCAGAATAGAGCCTTCAGCAGACTTTTTACAATAACACAGGAAAACAATCTCCCTACCACTTATTCCATTATCACAGACCAATGGGAAGACCTGGAAGTGTTCCTTCACATCATGAGCTGTTCCCCTGGACATGAGAGAGCTGCAGCTCATCAAAATCCTCACCACAACAGCTCTCGGGACCTGAAGTCCAGGCTGCACCTTCCTCTCTCCCATTGCCCGAGAGATGCGCAGCGGGGAAATATCCCCAAATTAAACAATTATGTTTAGACACACAAACACACAGAGACCTCCCACTAACTCAGCAGATTCTTTTGAAAGTTGGCACTGTCAAAACAAACACAGTCGCCTGTAGCACCCTTCCCCGGCTCCTGCTGACAGCGCTAGTGAGGAGGAGGAGGTGCTGAGTACTTTGTTATAATGAGGAGGAGGATAGTGTTGGGAAAGGTGTTGAGTTTGACACAGAAGTATCAAGAGCAGGAAAGCGAAAGTCAAGGAAATCAGCCTTGTGCCACCTAAAATTGCTCTGGCACTAAACCTACAAAAATCAATGACTCTGCTTTCACAGGAGGTTTCACATAAACCTGAGGGAGCGTACAGCACGAGCTGCACCAGATGGAAAATCTCTGCAAGTGGGGAGTGAGACAGGAGCAGTGCTGGTATCTCTGAGCTACATCAAACACAGAATTCACAAACAGTAATTAGGGCTATTCACATCTATCCCTGCCTTCACTTGTGCTGTACCAGTGAGGAGGGAGAGACAGCACCCAGAGAAAAGCAAAGTGTTATAAACCTATCTGTGGGTAGCAAAAGGATTGTTTGTACTCATGTATTTGTGTCTGTTACCTGAGTAAAAATCTGGTAATACAGCAGTCTGAATTTTAGGTCAAAGTTATTTTTCCTTGGTTGCACCTTTTCAAACTCATTTAATCACAGCAGCTTGTCTTCCTTTGCCCTCCCTTGCAAAACCACCCCTCCCCACGTCGCATTTTAAACCTCCTCACAAAGAAAACTGAGGGAAAATAATTTTTGTGCAACTTATCCATCTTTCAAAGCAGCCTCTGGCAGAAGGGAGCTGAGAGTGATGAGTCCATAGAATAATAAATAATAACAATATTGAGCAGTTTTGCAGAGCAAATGTACATTGAAAAACTTTTCCTCTTGAGTGCCTGACATTATTAATTTGTTCTCCAAACACATGGTGAGGGGAGTCAGCCCATTCTTACACACTGGGAAAGTGAGCATATAGATTTCAATAATTGTTTAAGACACAGAGGAGTCAGTTCCAGAAACTGGGCAGAACAACTCACGGAGATCACAGCCCATATCCATGGCAACATTTGGGCAGAGCCTTGTCACCACAATAATTGCTATCGGCAAGTGACACACGCTTGGGGTTTGTGACACCTGTGAGTAATATCCTCCTGGAGCTGCCCTTCCCTGTAGTCCAGGAGGAGCATGTCCCAGGCCTCAAGGAACAGCAAAGGCTGGACAGAAGTTCCTGTAATTATTGATGACAAATATTTCAAACCCCTTCCCAGCTTCTGCTTAAAAGGGTTCAAACTTGTAGTAATCTATGTGACATGCAAAGATCTCATTTTGAGTTGCACAGACACTCACCTGGGACATCCTTTCCTGTGGAACAGCAGCATTTTTATATATTTTGTATCACTGGACTGTGTTTTCAGCCCCATTACCACAGAGATTCCAGATGAATTGAGGGGAGGGGGAGAAGATCTGAACTGACTTGCTGTAGCCACATGAAATGGCTTGTGAGTGACCTTGTGTCCAACCTTCTAACATCTAAGACAAAATCATGGAGAAGCTGAACAAAGGAAAGCAGGAGAGCTCCCTGAACAGGGTGTGCATGGTTTTTGTTTGTTTGCATAGAGATACATTTTGAGCTTGAGATACAGGTACCTTATTTTAAAGTCTTTTCCCGTTTTATGGTACTTGTAGCAGAATCACAAGAATATCAAAAATTTCCAGGACCAGCACAACACCAAACCCAGGTGAAAATCTTGCCTGTCACACCCACACTAACGAGCTCTCAGAAATTAATGGACTTGGAGATTCCTGTGTGGACAAAATAACTTGGCTCAGGTCCCCCTGATAATGGCTTGGTGATGAACCCAGCCTTCATCCTCCCTTTTCCTCACAGGATTCCTTATGAGCCAGGTTACAATGCAGAAGTGAGGCAGGCAGGGGGACAGCTCTTGTGCCACCCTGCTCACCCTGGGCAATGACTGGTGCTGGCACACCAGTATGATCTGCTTAAGCTGAGGCACTGGGGCTGCTGCTTTGCTTTTTAGAGCTATTGATTTCCTGCCCTTTCTTGTAAAACATTCTGTGAACTGGAAGCAGTTAAAGGCTAACGGCAAAGGTTTAGTTAAAAAGAATATTTTAGAATTGTTTAAGATCCTGAATCATTAGCAGTTAGATGCCCACACCTAAAAACTGTTCTGAAATTTGTGCCTTCAGGCAATGAAGCTCCAAGAGTTACCTGCCAATATGAGCACCCCGACTCTGCTCTGGCTCAGCACAGGCAATTCTAAGCTCCTTGCCAGGACCCCAGCAGTAGTGGAGCAAAAATGAAAAGCTAAAGGGACAACAGGCACTGGACACTCCTGCCAGAGGGTAGGAGAAGTGAGGGAAAGTGAGACCCTGGTGAGACCCCACCTTGAGTGCTGCATCCAGCTCTGGGCTTCTCAAAATATGGACCTGCTGGAGCAAGTCCAGAGGAGACCACCCAGATGATCAGAGGGGTGGAGCAGCTCTGCTGTGAGGAAAGGCTGAGAGAATTTGGATTCTAGAAAAGAGAAGCTTTGGAGTGATCTAATTACAGCCTTATAGGAAAGATGGGGCAAGACTATTTACAAGGGCCTGCAGTAACAGGCTGGGGGAGTGGGTTTAAATTGAAAGAGAGTAGGTTTTGATTAGCTATTAGATAATTACTCTTCCCTGTGAGGGTGGGGAGGCCCTGACACAGGTTGCCCAGAGAAGCTGTGGCTGCCCCATCCCTGGAAGTGTTTAGGGCTGGGTTGGATGGAGCCCTGAGCAACCTGGGACAGTGGAAGGTGTCCATGTCAAGGGGTGGAACTGGATGATCTTCAAGGTCCCTCCCAACCCAAGTAGTTAGCTTCATTCTCTGAAAGGAATTGCTGCCCAAAAGCTGCAGTGCACACCCACGTGTGTGTGTGTTGAGGGGGATTTCACACGCATCTTGTTTACAAGCTGTACATCACAAACCGACACTTCTGTTACTGTGCCTGTGTTTCCCCATTTTATGCTCCTTTTTAAATGCACAAATCTAGGAAAAAGAGGGAAGTTTGCTGTCTGGGAGCCACTTTTCTCACCTGGGTGACTGCACAATCCATGTGTGTTAATTTTAGGAGGAATGTGCTGAGCAGAATCCACTGCTGCTGACTGCACCTGGCAGAAGGGCTACATCCTGCACATCCTTTGGCAGGTTTTCTGGGAAGCAGCTACAGCAGAGCTGCAGTACAGATGGTCCTGCATTTGGGGGTGTTTGGATCCAGACCCTTCAGCTGGGTCTATCTGAGGGGAAGCTGCCTTCAATACACCCAAATATTTTGGGTTTAAAGCTACAAGGACGTGGCTCAACTTATTTCCCTTCCATTTCCACTTCTCATTTGGGCAGTGCAAAAGCTTTCAAGGCCAAAAATCCTCTGCTTTCATCTGTACATCACCACCCAAACCCTAATGCTGGCATATCCAGGCTCCAAGGGTAGGACACCTCAGCAGCCTTGGGGGGCTGAAGTTCCCTTGGATATGCTCAGATAAAATGTGTTCTACACTGGGGCTCCTCCACTGAAGGGGGAGTGGAAATCAGGGGGAAGGTTATTTAAAACATCCTGGTAGGATCCATCCCTGGCAAAGGATTCAGCCACAATAGGTTCATTCAGACTTCTAAGTCATTAGACTGTTTCCTGCATTATTTTTTAAAGATTTGTTCTGTCTCCTAAAGAATTGCTTCTCAATGCAAAAGCAAAATGATGAATACATCTTCCCTTTCCCTGCTGAATACAACTTAGGAAAACATAATGCTTCTCATCTGATTTCCTCCTCAAGTCAAAATAAGCCAACCAAATCCTGCTGTATACACCTATCAATACAAACAAAAGATGCAGAGATGGGGTTGTTTTGTAGCAGAAATAAACACAGTTTAAGGAATGATTTTCCTTTCATGACAGCTTAAGGTCCTTCCAACTTGACAGAATCGATTACTGAGTCAAAGCAGAGGAGGGCAGGGAATGGAGTTTTCCTTGTGCACACACCTGTAATGTTACACGCTCCGTGGGCTCAGGGAAGGAAGTGGAAGGCTCGAGCTGTTAGAAGGAAAACCCAGAGAGGAAAAAGAAGAAGGGATATCTTGGGATTAGCTTTAGCATAACATCCCACAGTATGTTTACTTTGCTTCTCCATCTCATATTTCTTCCTGGGATCAGTCCCTAGCCCTGCAGACCCTCCCAGGAGTACAATGCCCCTTTCGTGTATTGTACGAGTGGCACTGAGAGTACGGCAGCTTCAAAACATAAAAGGAAAAAAAGAGTCTCCCTCAACGCCATCATCATTTTTAAAAAAGGCAATTGATGTCGCCTGAAGCAGCAGCTATGAAGCCCAATTATACCACATTTCATTCAAGTGTCAAAAATTGGAATAATAATAACCAACAACGAGGAGCACATATAGGAAATGATGCTGCCATCTTCTTTTGTTTTGGCCACGCGTTTTCATAAATTCAGGCTTTGAGCAGACCCAGTGCCACATTCCTTCAAGGACTTTCTTGTTCGCTATTGTTTTCAGTTCTTAACAATTGGCTTCCCTGACTACTTTCCCCATGTTGACAGTCGCTCACAGAGCCTCCATATGCTCCCACTACTTGGGTAGTCAATCATTTGTGAATTAGCTACCCAATCAAAGATCTACAAGAGGCTGGTAGTGTTTATTCATTGCTGGTGTTTTGAGTGAGTGTATTGCTCGCAAAAGGTGTCAGATTAAACACACAGAAATGAATTTATTCACAGGATGTGGATTGCGCAGTCGGAAGCAGAGACAGGAGCACTGGCCAGAGCTCACACGGAGTTGTTTGGGGGTTTTTTTCCCTTTGTTTTGTTGTGGTTTGAACCACACCTGAGGTAAGATATCACTGGACTCAGGAAGACAGCAACTACCTGCTTACTTCCAAAGGAATTTTTGGGAAGAGGCTGGAATCCTGGCTGGAATCCTGGCTGGAAGCAAGGGAGTGGCTCCTGAGGCTGCCTCGGTGTGGAGGACAGAAAGGTTAAAGCAATCAAAGGCACCCTGATGGAATGTTTGCCTCATCTTTTCCTCCATCATGGAGGTGCACACTGCAGCCTTGCCAGACACATTCCTCTCTGCACCAGCAATATTCCTGCATTCCCAGGTGCATGGATGGAGCCCTGAGAACCCCCTGGAAGCACTTGTGCCTGATGCTGGGAATGATCTCTGACAAAAGCCGCCCTTCTTTTAAGATCTGCTTAAAACACCAACACAATTCTCTTCTTAGCTGTCATTTTTGGGGAATTTAAAGGCATTTTAACACTGGCCAGCACAGCCTAAACCAAGCAATGCCAAATTGCAGAAGAGCCAGCTTTCATCCAGCAGAGCTGTTCCAAATCAGGATTATCACTTGCCATCAGAGACACTGCCTAATTCAGAGCTGGATACAAATCTTGACAGGATTTAAACACACAGCTCACATGAACTTGCCTTCCTTATATAGGAAAAGGGGGAAAAAAGTTGACATAACAAGGTTGTGTTTGAAGACCTCACTTTACAGCCCAGGTTTATGCTAGAAGATAAGTAACACACATATCTATCTATCCAGAGGGGTTCCATATTGTCACCTTCACCTGACTTAAGAGATCTATTTATAAGAAAAAAAAATAAAAATTCTTAACTGCCAGTCCAAAGAAAATGTCACTGGTGATGAGAGAATCAAGCTGATTTCTTTTCTTCTCATGAATCAGTGTCACAATAAAGGGTCTGCATGACAACCCTGCCCTTAGCAATCACTGAAAATCCCAGTTCCTTTGAAATTATGAGCAGGCTGGTCCTTATATTGCCAGTACTTGGTGACGATGACAATGATGCACAGGGAGAGATGTAACTTAGCTGCTTGTCATAGTTCTTACTTCAGCTGACTTCCAGCAGCATTTACTATTCTATATTAATAGAAATTAAAATATTAAACACTTACTCATTAAGGTATGCAGATATGATTCACAGGGAACTGGTAAGAAAATGCCATTTTTAAGTGGAGATATTACAGTGAAGAATATTTCAAGTTAGAGCTTCCCAGAAGAAATATAAAGCACTTGTTTATTCAGTGTCAGTCAGAATAACAAAAATTCGTTCTACTGGTAATAGTGCATCGATACATATTAAGCCAATGGCAATTTTCCTGGAGTTTTCCCTTCTTCAGAATTCATGGAAGAAATTTAAAACACTCAAGGCAAATGTCAGTGCGAGGAACAGTAATGTAAAGAATCAAAGTGGAACTACCTGGAATGTACATTAAATAAGAGGCAGAGAATGAGCACTGAGTGAATTTTTATATGTTCACATTACAACAAACTAGTCAAAGATTCTGACCCCTGGCACTGGAGAAATCTTCCCAGTTTTGATATTTGCAATAAGATCATTCCCAAGAGGGCTGGAAAAAAACCCTCTTCCTCTCCCTTTCTTTCAATAAAATGAGACCTTATCTGTATTATGAGGAGGAATACTAATAATTTGGTGGTGTTCTGAAGTAGCTTTTATAAAGCTTCTGCTTGGGGTTTAATATTGCCCAGGAAGTCCGGCAGATTTTCCTGGCTTTGCTGGAGAGGGAAGCCTGAGGCTCTGGATGGAGCACTCAGCTCCCACTTTTGCCAGGAGAACGTGGAGGGGATGTGCTCAACCCTTGTGCAGCCAACCCAGGGGGAAGAATCTGGAGATTCCCAAAATGGGGCACGGGTGGGTCCCATCTGCATATGGGAAATCTCCTGGTAAGTCCAAAATGTGCTCCCTACACTGGAATGACTCCAGAGCCTCTCTGCCTTCATGGCAGCTCCTCACTGACTCCCTCTGGGCTGATCCTACACAAACATTTGGGTGAAGTGCAAGATTTTTGCTCAAAGAAAGGAAAAAAAAACAAAACAAGGCAAGAGAGTTGGCAGTGGTGTGTAATAACAAATAGGTGCACGCCGTCAAAACAATTAATGTCACTTTGCAAGGTCTTTTGGAAATATATCAACAGAGGGAACCCACAGATGGCTCTTTTCCAGTGCATTTTGGAAGGGGTAGGATAGGCCATGCTACTGTAAATCCCAAGCTGAAAGATGAGAAGGACAAAAAAAAAAAAAAAAAGAAAAGAAAAAAGAAAAAAAGGTGTATAAAAAGTGTATTTTTTTTTTCCTCCTGAAATTCCTCTTCAGAAATAAAAGGAAATAAATTGGGTGTGTAGAGCCAGGGCAAAGATTGACTCAGAGGTTGGATGGTCTAATGCAACAGATACACCAAGCTGACCCATAATGCCGTAAATGCTGGATAGAGGACCAGAATTTTCCAGTGCTCAGCACCAATTAAGGCCAGGTTTGCAGAAAATGTCCTTCCCAGGAGGGCCAGTGTAGCAGAAAGCATTTGGCTCCCTCTTGATGTTTGCAGAAATGTTTTCAGAAGACCTTCTTTTCCTGGCACGCTGCCCTCTTTCTATACCCAGGTATTTAAACAGGGCTTTAAAAGGCCGAATTATCGCCTCCCTGATTCTCAGTTTCCTATCATTAAATTGGGAATAAAAATAAACTTCTTTCACAGCCAAGGAGCAAAGAGGATAAAAGCAGAGGTGCTCGGTGCTCACACATCTCAATGCTGGGGGTCAGATAAGGATATGATTTTTGCACCAGCAACTTTTACTTCGCTCTTGTGGTGGTGTTACCCTCATTCATTAAGAACTCAAACAGAAAGAAAAAAATCAGATCCTAAAGCAACAATGTTTTCTGCTCCCAGAAATCCTCCATTTCCAAAGAGACTGAGCTCACTCAAACTGTCCCCACCAGAGATCCCTCTTGATCCCCGCTCCTTTACCTTCAGTTTGCCCAGAGCTGAGCCCTGCTTTTCCCCAGCATGCAGGTAAGGAGCACTGTGCCAGTGCCTGTATTTATTTGTGCAACTGCACATCGATAAATACACATCTATGTCCACGTTTAAGGCTGGGACATCACTTCAGCGCTTTCTGAACGCCAGGTAGGATGTCAGAGGGGTGGGGCACAGCCCTGGCTCAGGGTAGGCAGTAGCAGGCTGTTGGTGGGGTTTGTTGCCCTCCCTGGCTGCACACAGGTAACCACGACCCCGGGTGCTGTAACTCACACAGTGCCAGCACACAGCAAGCACAAGCCAAACCAAGAGGAGGGAAGATTGTCTTTTTGCTCTGGTATTTCCAAGTGTAGTCTTGCATTTCCTTGTTTATCACTAGTCAGGCACAGAAGGGACAGAAGATGTGAATTTACCAGGTACAGCTTTAGCTCCCTCCTTGCCTTTTCCTACCGACATCCACAAACCTCCTTTAAAAAGGGCTGGTTCCCAGTCGCAGAGGGGTCAGGAGCCTGTCGGGGAAGTTCTGAGCTAACTCCCAGCTCCGCAAGGCACCGTTTGAGCTCTGAGTAAGCCCCAGCCAGTCAATGGGTGGTGGCCCTCAGTGAGCCCAGGGAAGATAGCAAAGGTGACAAGTTCTGTGGAAGATCTGAAGAGTTAAGGAGACACCCCACAGGTGTCTCAAGTAGGTTTGGGCTTCAGTACCCTCAATGCTACCCTGGGAAAAGCTGCTAAGGAAGAGTGGAGATAAACAGTATCATTTCCATCATTTAGGCACGAGAATAAGTGTAATTATTTCATCATGTAAGTCATAACCACAAAGAGCTTTCCACCACACTGATTCCCCGTAAAAATATTTGAAGGCTTGTGCACATCTGAAGGAAGGACTCAGAGTAAAAGAGGGATCCTCCTCTCTGTTTTAACAATGACTTCTGAAGAGCACTTACCATGTTTTACTTCACAAGTACATTTCTGTACATGTACTGGTGTAAGAAGTTTCATAAAGTTTGGAGAGAGAAAAGGTAAAAGCTTTTAACATTAGTCAAGGACACAGAGGGGTTAAAGTGATACTTCCGTCCCCCTGTTTTAACCAATTACTCCTTTACATGATTTCAGACTACTCTGTTACAGGAAAACTCTGAGAAGAACCTTTTGCTGAGGAAGAAATACACATTTTCAGCATTTGGGAATCTATTTCCTAGCAGTTTTTTAAGCAAACTGTGCTCCTTTATCTGAAGCCTGGTAAATACAATGCAAGAGAAGTTATTTCTGCTCCCACACTGACAATCAGAGCCTGCATGGTTCTGTGGTGCTGCCTCTGGGATGGGCAGCGATTTGTTCAGGATGTTTTGCTTTCTTTAGGACACCTCATCCAGCATCCTCTTGCCGGGGAAAACTTATAGCATTTTCCAGCACCTGAGAGTCCTGCTTGAAGGTGTGTTTAGAACAAGAAAATAACCCTGTGGTTTTCCTGGTGCCCAGCACACACCAGTCCTTAAACAGATGAGTGCCACAATCCTCTTCCCTTCTCCCACAAATGAACATGAGATTTTGGATGAGGTTTGTGTCCCTATCCAATGAACTGTGAGCTCCTTCAGCTGCTCCTGTTCCATTTCAATCCTCTCCATACACATTCTGGAGCACCTCACATGCCCACCCAGGACATTTTGTTCCATGCCTGCACTCTGTCTCCACAGCCCTCGGGGAGGTTTTCCTCCAGGATGTCAGGGCACCACAAAGTGCTCGTCTCTCCTGGACTGACTTCACAGTGGTTTCCTTAACTAGCACCAGTTTTACAGGCAACTTAATGAGCAGCTAACCCAGATAACAGAATGGGGGCAGAGGGTCATGGGGAAGAGAAAAGTTGGTCAGGAAACAACAAACATGGAGGGAGGAAAGACAGGCACAGAAGGAAGAGAAATACTCAGAAGTCTTAAGGGACAGAATGGTGACAGGGATTGCAGTTGGAGCTGGAAGTGCTCATGTGCTACCTCATCTGGGTCAAGTGAGCCAGTATCTCCCTCAACTGTCATGTTTTTTCAAGATTAAGGCAAGGAAGGTTTTGGTGTTTCTTTTTCATTCTGTGGTGCCATTTTTCTATTCAGGAGCTTCACTGGTTGCATTTTTGGTTTTCTTTTTTTTTAATTACCTTGATCTTGCTTCCCCCATTTGGTCACTGTTCGAACAGAAACGAATTCCCAGTCTCCAAAGCCCATATGTGATTTCTATGGAGTGATCCCAAATTACCTAATCTCAGCTCATATGCCAGTGCACATTCACAGTTTAACATCTTTTTTTCCTTGGAATTGGGCACAAGAACTGCTAGTTGGCTCAGATGTAAAAATAATACTCAAAACACCGAGGCCAAACCCTGCACAATAAGTCTACATATGTGGTTGGGCACTAACAAGCAAGTAAGAAAATGATCTATTTAAAGACTCACTTCTGATTTAGACATTGCTTTGAAGCAGCAAGAGTAGCCAGCAGAGTCTGGTCTCCATCACAATTTTTCAAATATAAAAATTAAAAAATGATTATAATTATGCATTCTGAAAGCTGGATGGGGCCATGCTACACTGAAGCATATTTTCCAATGTAATTAAGGCTTTCAGCTGATTCCTTCTGACTGCAATTGTTATTTCAAATGTGAATTAATAAATCATGTCCATCTAGTTAAGAATTAAAATCAGTCTCAAGTAATCCTGCTTAGACCAGCAAACTTAGAGGGAGGGATGAATGCTCCCAAGAAATTCTCAGTGGAGAAAAGATGAAAAGAAAATATAGGGAAAGTAAAAGAAAGGGCCTCATCTTATTTAGGGTTTTCCAGGCATCTAAGAAACACACAGGATGAAGTTACATGACTCACACATATGGAAGCATTTTTCTAGCTTTATACCAAGACAATATGCAAATAGTCTACCCCTACTTTCACTCATGACTGGCTGCAAATACAAAATTCAAGCTGAATAATGTTAACTGCCCACATGCTCTGCTCTAAAGGATCCTCAAGGGCTTCTGGTCTCCTGTGGTATCCACAGAGCACTTTAGCTATCACAGTGAATTAGTGTAAGGCCTGGTAATGCACCTTTAAGTATGTGAGCCCTTTTAAGGCACTTAGAGGTCAAGTCTGTGGCTATATAAAGTACAACCTTTGGAACATTTATTTTCACTTGCCCATCCAGAGGCTTGGATGGCACGCAAAGGCGGTGTTTAATTTCATAAGAGCCCTTCAGATTCCAAATTGTCAGAGTCATCAACTGGCTCTGATAGCCACCCAAAGTTTATAGTAATGTAATAAAGCAAGGTAAATATTGGCAATCAGGCAGCGGCTGCTGAGCGTGGCTGCGTGGGGCAGGAGGAATTGCCATTGTGAGAGCGAGCTGTCATTTTGCAAAGGGACCTCTAAAGAGCAAAGCACCAGGCAGGGCAAGTCCAGATGGGCCTCTTCCCTGGAACATAAACACAGACACTCTGCTCAGCCTCTTCCACATTTCTCAGCTATCCCATACCATGAACAGTAGCTCCCGATGTGCCATCGATCAAAAATTCCCTGTGAGTAAAGAATTCCCATGCAAACACTGAGTGCTCCACAGACATTTTGACAAAGAGATGCCCAAGCAGAAATTACTGAAAATAAAAAGGGCCCACAAGAAAGGAACTGTAGATATCAAAGCTAAAGATATTTTACACTATTCCTTCAATGAGATGGTGCAGCACATAAACAAAGAATTATTTGATCACAGACTCTCTTATAAGAGAGCACAGTTTTACTCTGAATATTGAAGCAGGGTTTTTTATTTTCTGAGAGTAAAACTGAAGTGTGAAAGGCACAGGATGTCACTGCTGTGAGATAACAGGAGCTGCCATGTGTGTGCCTGGAGACACCTGAGCTTCCAGAGCTGGACAGCTCTGCAGTGCTGCCAGGCCAGCCCCGCTCCTGGCACAGGAACGCTGTCTTTCCCTATTCTGCTGGGAGGGCCCTGAGCCCTGCAGAGAACACACCTGATTTGCTCCAAACAGCACCCAGCCACTCCCTGTGCAGAGCCTTCCCCTCCAACACTGCCTTCTTGTGCAGTCTATTCCATACCTGATTTTGGTAAATCCTGGAAGGCCAGTGATTAAAATAAAATATATATATATAAAAAGCAAATAAAAGGCGAGGGCTCTCTGTACTTGTGACTGAGTGGGCCATCAGCAGAAGCACTCAGAGGAGCCCCTGTCAAACAGAGGTCAGTGCCCTGTGTCAGCTGTTTTGTTACTTCTTGAGGAACAATTCACTGGGCAGTGAGAGTTTACAGATCTGTGGGTGTGTGCTAGGAGTACCAGAGCAAAGCTGCCTTCTTGTGTATTTTTTAGTGCATTTCAGACTCTTCTCTTTATTTAGTTTATGTTATCTGTTTATTTATATGAAACGGGACTTTATCTATTGATACTCAAAAGGAAGGTGAAGAGTTAGGAATTTGCTCTTATTGATCTGGATATCTGTAATGCAAATGAACAAATAACACCCAGAGAGGATGTTTGTTGGCTAATGTCATGTACTCAGTTATTGTGTGCTGATACTAATCAATGCGCTACAGTTTGTGTAGACTCCTTAGCTGCTTCATCACACAGGAGGTGCCTGGCTGGGAGACTGTGCCATTTTGAAGTTTTCTTCATTACTGAGTGCTTGTCCCTGCCCTGAAAGCTCCCTGTGTCAGGCAAGATTTCTGTGACTTGCTGACTTGTAGGATGAGGCTTGTTGTGAAAGCCACACACAGTTCTCTCAGCACTTCAGAAGAGAAGCTTGGAAGCTTTTCTACCTACCTGCAAACAAAACCATTCTCCCAAAGTTACTCCAAAGGCTGATGTGAGGATGCTCAGAACCCTTGCATAGTCAAACTGTTATTCAGTTTGCTGAGTGCCACTGCTGTCAAGGACAAGAAATACATTCATGACTCCATTCACTGGCTTTAACACTATGAAATGACATGGAACAGTTTGTTTCATGTCAAGAAACCCTAAAAAAATAAAAAGGTTGAAAGGAAAGGAAGGACAGTGGAAGAAATGCATTTAAATCAAGAGGGAAGAAAATCTGCTACACCCCCACCCTTCTTGTTCAAGATAATGCCCAGTGGAAATGGGAAATTGTCCACAATTCCACATGGAAGAACAGTTAGCACAGAGCCCAGGAACCACTGCAAACACACAAAAGCTCACACACACACGTGCAAAATTCATGAAGACAAATGCCCCATCAGCTGTGGGCAGTGCCTGTGCCTGCCTTGCAGCAGGATATTCACTTCCCACCGAGGCTCCCTCTCCCAGGCAGGGAAGCAGCCGTGCCAAGCCTCGAGCGACAGCGTAATGACATTAATTTTCCAGGCACGCTGATGACAGCTCTCTGAAGGCTGGAATTTGAGTAATGCAGGTCGCACTGCCATTGTCCTGTCTCGGTGCAGAGGGGTCAGACTCTGGAGGCTGCTTTATGTGCAAGGAGCACAGCTCAGCCCAAAGCACTCCCTGGAAAAACCCGGCAGAAAAGGAACGAGATGCTGCAGAAAACACGGCTATTTTGTGGAACTGATGAGAGTGTCATAGCTGACTAGTAGTGACATGTCCCTAACACAGGGACAGGACAGTCCTTGTCCCTGCTGCAGCTCACAGCTGATAGATGTGAGATTGCCTGGTTTACACAGGAATGAATGATTGGTTCAGCCCAGGCATGTTTTGCAGCACTGCTCACTGAGCTCCTGACCTTTCCAGGCACCCCCTGCAACAAACTGACCAATAGGTATCTGGCTGATGGACAAAAATAGTCACATATTCTTGTCTATCTCCACTTTTCCCTTATCCCATTCCAAACTCCATGGAAGATTTCTCCCTAATATAGCCTCCCGGTAAGTCCCTGTAGTCTGTCATCGCTTACAAAAAGCACACGAGACACTTTGTTGATCTTTCCCACTCCGAGTTCAAACCCCCCTGGTAGCAGCAACACTGTCCAGAGCAATTGCTAATCCTCCCAGTTAAACCTGCAACGCTCAAGGATGGCCAGTTAAGCTGCCTGCCCAACAGGAACGAGAGATTCAGCTCAAAACTTACCATACAGAACCAGTGAGCCAGGACGACTCTAAAAAACTGCAACTTTATTCCTCTCTTTGCTTTAAGGACCCACCACTGCACAGTATTAGCAACACCTTCAGCTTCCTCCCACAGCCATAAGTATCAGTGGGGTTAAACCCCACAGCATCTCCCCTAAACAACATCAGAGCAGCACAGTTCAGCTGGCAGAGCACAGCATGGGTTCCCTCAGCTCAGGACAAGCTGGAGTGACCTGGAAACCACAGTTGCAGCAGGACAGAGCTGCCTTGGCCATGGCAACATGGAATTTGCATGGTCATTACAGCCCCTATGGATTCTGGCAGCACAGAGCCACAGCCCAGGAGAGAGATGTGCAAGGGTTTGCTGATTGCCATCTGCTACAGAGGGAGACACTGAAGACTGCTCAGCTACTGCTTCAAATCCTGAGCAGATGCTCTACAAAAGAGAAAATGTCTCCAGCTTGCAGAGAAATGTGCCTGCCTGTCTCTCTAAACCTGTCCCACAGCAGTTACTGACCACATGGCACAGCATGGGATTGGAAGGTTGGAAGTTTAGCCAAAGGAGGACATTCTTGGCTTTATAGTGAGCATTTAAGAGCTACCAGGTAAATCTTCCTGGGCAAGGTAAGGAGTGACTTCAGGAGCTGTATATACAGCAGGCCAAAGCAAGTGCCACAGGAAGGATTTTCACAGCTCTCTATGTATGTTACAAATCATCCTGCATTGCTGTAGCTTACATTTGTTACATTTGATGATTCAGCTGGTTCTTCCTTGCCTATCTCTTCCAGTGCTGTATAAGCCATTACAAAGTGGTTCCCTGTTCTGTCTGAGACATATTCCAGGGTCCCTTTCAAAGTGACAATTACCTCCAATTAACATAAAAGCTATGAAGCAAGCTTCAAGAGAAGCAGTACACCAGTTGTCTCCACAATCCTTCCACAGGGATCAGAATCAAAGATGAAGCAGTTTCTCAGGGTGTCTCTGGTGATGTTTTAAGGAGGTGAGAATGAATATGGAACCCAAGATCCATCCAGGAAGCAGTTGTGGAAGGCAAGCAATGCTGGGCTGGAGAAGAACAAGGAGATGAAAGACCATCTTTTCAAAAAGGAAATATACTTCATGAATCCCAACATTTGTTGGAACAACCAGCGAAGCCAAAAGCATTTTCTGCTGTCCATGCTCCCATTCACCACAGCCCCCTCTAAGATCGTCATGCCTTATCTTGGGAAGGTTAGCTCAGGGAAAATGCAAGTGAGCAAGTGCAGATGAAGCTCCCATCCCCACATCACACAAACCCCTTCAAACAAATCTATGAGCTTTGGGTGGTTTCCAGCCCCTGCAAATCAAGAAACATGAATCAGTTTGCAAACCTTGTCATACATGGAACCACACAGGGCTCACAAAGCTCTAATTTTAACCCACACCCCCATACTCCACACAAACACACATATCCACGAAACAGAATATCGCCAATATCCCACACTGCCTATTTGTACATTGCCAACAAGTAGATTAGAGTTCAATTCATGCTGATTAAAAGATTGGACTGATCTGTGAGCCAATCCTGATTTTTGCCCAACATCACTCACTGGCCCAAGTTGATCCTGGCTTTTATGTGGGCATAAAAACGCTCTCCTCCTGTTTTCAGTGCTCACTGGGATGGGAGCACCTGCAGCACTCAACCATTGGGCACAGACACATCCTTGGGGATCTCTCTGGGGAGAAATGAACCTGCTGTGGGAAGGTGCTCCCTGCACATGCACTGCCCAGCCCAGCAATCCCCACAGCTGATCCTGCTGGCTCTTGCCACCCTTCCTGCCTCCACCCAAGTCCCAACACTCGCAGCACCCAAGGGAAACTCAGAGAAAACAAAGCAGTCACAGCCACACCCTGGTCTCCTTCCACACCAAAATACAAGAGTCCTCCTCTGCCATCCCTATTAGAGAAAAGGATGTGAACCTGTGAGCTCCTTTCACTCTCAGTGCCAACCAAAATACCCCAGAGGTAATTTAAAAATATCTCCTTGGTGTGTGCAACAGGAGCAGGCTGTGCCTGAGCTGCTGTTTCTCTCCTCTCTGCAGTGGCCACCTGGGATGCAACCAGCACGCACCTCCTAAGCTCCAGGGGTGGCATTTGCAGCCTGCCACAAAGATGTCTGGGACAGCTCACATCTGAGGCAGCTCCCTCCTGCGTTTGTTCAATGGGACAGGCAGGACACATCCCCAGCCCTCTCCTGCTGCCCAGGCACACTGTGTGAGCAGGGAGTGGAGCCGAAACAAATTCAACAGGCTGGGAGAAAATGGCAGCTCAGGAGTGACAGAAAGGCCATTGCTTGGAGCTGTGTGAAATCCTGAGCCCCCAAGGAGAGCAGAAAATGGGAAACTCAGGCTCGGTTTCCAGAAATTCATATCCACAAAAATACACCACAAAGTGACTCAGAAGAGCGTGTTTTCATACACAGGAACACTGTGCATTTCCCTGCTGCCAGGAGCGGCAATGACAGAAAGGCACAAACACCAGGTCTGTATTCCATGGACAATTGTGCAATGTGGAATTGTGCAATCCTGCCTGGCACAGCCCTGGCCACACCACTGCTGCCCTGAAGGAGCAGGTGCCCCCTTGGAAGTGCATTAAACTCCATGTTTATTGTCAGTAATCACCCTTATTTCATACTCCCATATTGCTATTTTATCCACTTGTTCTCTTGTCTCTGTTCACATAATTATATTTTGCTTCTCTTTTTCTCCACTAACTCTTAATCCCTCTCACATGTCGCCCCAAGGAACAAGGTGTTAACATGATGTGGCCAAGCATGGTCTTAATCAGAGCATTTATTCTTAATCACAGAGATTTCAAAGGGTGCTACATCTCCCCCTCTCTACAGACCCAGCTGAGAACACCACAGCCTTTTCTTTGAACAGACCCACTGATACTTCTTCCCACGTATAAAAATCACTCAATGTGGGACATGTTTAAGTCTAGAGATGACACAGGCATGTACACCTGTGCACAGACCACATTTGGGGAAAAAACCCACCTATTTCAGCATGGCAAGCACTGCATCCCATGGCCTTTATAGCAGCTTTCTAAAGGCTAATCCCTCCTCAACTAATGTTTGTTCTAAGTCCATGGAAGCAGGAAACAGCCTGTGAAGTTTGCCACAGGTCTCTACCGTTTATGTGCATGGTTGTTCTTTCTCCCCACGTTTGTTGTGAGTTTTGGAGAGCAGAAATTGTGGCTTGTTTTTATTTTTGGTTTTTTTTTAGCTGAATCAGTTTAGGATTCCTTGTTGGACAGTATTAGCACAAATAAGAGTTTCTGGGAGCAATGGCAGAAGGAGGGAAGTTTCATCAAGAGTGGGTAAAACAATCAGCCTGTAACAGTGCTACCCTCAAGCATTTTCAACAATGGGCTCGAAGGTCTGAGGAGAGAGGGATGCTTCCAGAAGCTGTCATTTTGGCTTTTGTTCCCTTTCCCCGACCCCCTGAACTCTCTGCAATACCTGTTCTCACACAGCCACGTCCAGTGAGTGCTGCATTAGCACATCTTTCTTGGAGAGGACAGAGAGGGTAGAGATGAAAAAGCCGTTTTGGACCCATTCATTATAAGTGTGTTTTCGAAGGCAGTACATGAAACCTGTCACTGCCTCTCCTGTCATTTCCCTCCCCCTTGGCTGGTTTGTTTTTTGTTGGTTTTTTTTTTCTGGTTTCATATCATGACCAAGAGGCTGGATCATGATGCACTAAGGAAATATTAATTCCTTTGCTGTTGCATCTAAAAGCTAAGATGACGAATTTCTGTGCCATGCTACATTATACGGGGATAAAGGAACAAAAGGGTGAAGGACAGTGGCTGCATGGTGTCTTAATCAGATGCAGATCAGCCTAAGAGCATCAGACCATCAAATCCCTGCTCTGCAGCAATCGTGCACCTTTAGTCAGGCTCTGAATGGGCTGAGATAGATTCGGGGCTTTATTGAAAGATCATACAGGATGACTGCAAAATCCCATTACTTGTTGATTAAGTATTGATTGCCTCGGTATTAACAAGCCAGCTAATATGAAGTGACCTCTGAGGCCACTGGTTGGAGGAAAAAAAAGACAATTTACTAAAACAGGCAGGCAGATGAATAAGAGGGCTAGATCTGCTCTTGGCTTTTAGCTTCGGTTAAAATGTCACACTCGATAGTGCAGATCAATGCCCACTTTATTTCCTTGCAGCCGTCTTATTACCATCATGAGGCTGCCTCCTTTGATGCTTTTTAATGACCCTCTGAACCGCGTGCTCTGCTTACCCACTGCCTTTGACTAAAAGGAAAGGAAAAGCTTTTTTTTTCCCCTTGCTGGTGATGGAGTGGCTGAGAACATGACATTGTGCCAGTATAAGTGGAGCAATGAGGTTTCTCGGGTCACCGGTGCTGCGACTCTGCTCTTTCACTCGGTTTCTAGCTTTTCTTTCTTTCTTTTCTAGATTTCAAAAAGTCTTGCTCCTTTTCATAACTTCAAAACTGGTGAGATATTAAGAGACCACCTACTGACAACTTCTGTCCAACACTCTTATTTGTGTTTTTAAGTGCAATAAGTTTAGCAGCTCTTGTTACATTAATTCTCCTGAAAAGCACCTTGTCCAATTATTTTTAATCTAATTTTTTTTTTCTTGTTGCCACTTGCAAATCGAAGAATTACTTTTGATGGTGAATAAAGAGCACTGAGGGGATACAGTTTGAGTCTCCTGAATCAAAATTGGACCACATTAAGAATCGTGGAAGATCCGAGACTTTCCTCTTCAGCAAATGCACAATCTTTTAATCTAAGCTTATGTACTGAGTCAAACATAAACTACACATTAAAGACAAAACAACAATTCTATATTCAAGATGCTACAGTTCTGGAAAGCATTTACACAAGCATATTTAGTTCTCATTTAAAAGATTAACCTGCAAATAATTCGATGTTTTGAAGAAATAGACAAATGCTATGGAGAATAGAGATGATTCAATACCTATTGAAAGGCATAAAGGCTGTTTGAAACTCCTGGATAAATTAAGGACATGAGGAAGAGAAGGGGAATTAGGAAAACAGCTATTCCAACAGCAAAGATTTTCTTCTCCTTGTGGAAGCCTGTAAAGCTAATGAGCCAAAGTTGAACGGATGTTAATGGAGAAATCTCAGGCAGACATTTGTAGAAGATTTTGGTAGCACTGCTGAAGACTTGGGGAGGGGAAGAACAGAAAAATTTTTTTAAAAAAATAAGGATGACTGGAAATATCACCAGGGTGAGCCTCAGTTTTAAACCAATAGCAACAACAGGGGCAACTTCTGCTTTGGAAGTAGCCAGTGGGAAGCAACGTGGTTGGCATTGCCTGATGACACCAGCCTGACCCAAAATCACTGAAGATTTTCCCACCAGTTCCAGCAGACTGTGGTACTGAGAACATAAAAACATCTCTTGTTTTTTTGCAGTAACAAAAGGACAAAATTCACGTGCCTCATTGCTTTAATTTCTCTCTCTCCTCCCCGACACTCTTCATGTTCTGTGGTTTTGTGGTAGGAATATCTATGAGAAAAATAAGAAGCACCATCAGGAGGCTCTTTGGGCAGCATGCAGAAGTTTTGGTACTCTGCAAAGCCACACTCACCCTCAGCTGCTGAATCAGCCACAAATACAGGATCTGGCTTCTTATTCCCTCTTTTCCCTCCTTTCCCCTTCAATGTGACGCTCTTAAAAATCAGAGTAATGCAGGTAATCCTTGGAGTGTGAGACCTTGATGGGATGACTTAGATTATTGCTGTATTACTGTTATTTATATAGTGCCATAAACGTGCAGGATGCTTAGCAGAATACAAGACATCCCTCCTGCACCAAACTGCGCAGAGCCCTGCGTAATGCAGATGGATAATTTCACACACACAGGCAGGCACACCCCTCTCCTGGCTCCTGTGCAAAGGCTCCAGAGCTTTGGGAGCTTGCTCTTTTTTTTTTTTGTCTTTTTCAAATTACTCACAAAAAGTTCCTCTTTAAACTGTAAGCCCAGCTTGAAGGCTGTTGGCCAAATGGAGGCGTGTAGGGGCTCAGATCTGGAGCAGAGCCTAACAGGCTTGTCCATAAACGTATGCCTCTCCAGCATCCTGCCTGCTGCAGCTCTAATTATAAATTACCCCTGTAGACACACAGGGGTTCTAGTGAATTAAGCAAAAAATTTAGACTGGCTGATAGGAAAACAAGTTTTTGCACAGCATTCCCAATAAGAAATTATACACTTGTTATGCATTACAGTCTGTGCTCAAAATGCTATTTCAGCATTCTGGGTATTAAAAAAGGAAGCTTATGTGGTCTTGTGGTGAAAGACTGTGAAGGATTATTTAAAGTAAACTGTAGGGAAATATAAAACAAACCCAGTTAATTTATCACAACAGCGAAGATGCATAAATAAGATGTTTATGAACAACAAGGACAGTTTACCTATTATTCCAAAGAATTCATGTTTCCAGGAGCAAAATATTTTCTTTAAAGAAAAATGATGACAGTTTTTCTCAGGTCAACAATATAAAAGTCTGTATAGAAAGCAGCCTGAAAATCTTAGTTCAATGTACTTTTCACTATTTCTAATTATAACCAAGATCTCTTGGGCCGAGTGACAGGAGAGCACAGCTTTTGAAAACACCTGCATTAGATCAAAGAAAGAACCTGGTGCCCAGAGAACTCTGGGAAGATGCAGTGGAAACACAACAGAACGAGAACCTCGGCAACGAGAATCAGCAACGTGCACTGTCTCAAACAGAGTTTGTGCAGCTCAGGGCAGATGAAGTCCTGGCTAATTGCACATAATCTGTATGGATCTTTAAAACAATTTTAACAAGTGATGAACTCATACACCCTGTGCTCTAGGCTAAGCTTCCTCAATGCCATAATCACAAATGATGTCAAACCCAATAATCAGGGCCTCGATACCAGCTTGATAATACAACACTTGGCTGAACCGTGGGTCAGCCAGAAGTGCAGATTCTGAGAGCCCTTAAAGAAGTTTGAACCAATACACAACTGAGGACACTGACTTACTTTTTTATGAGCACACTTTATATCAGAAGTGCCCAATTCCATCTCTGCCTTATTTGGATTTATGCCCAATTGGTGCTGTTCTTGATTTCTGAATGGTGTCTGCAGCCTGATATTCTTCCTTCCATGTCAGCTGTCCCAGAGGTGACCCCTCTGTCCCTGTTCAAGGTGAGCTGTACACTCACCCTTTGTGAGCATTTGCTGAACCCAGGACTAAAGATGAGCTACAATAAACTCCTGAGAGTCAGTGGGCAGCACCCTGGCCTTCCCCAGACAAAGGGCATGAGCAGCACATCAAGGCTGTTCTTCTACCTGCCTGCCATTCATCTCCCTGTCTCTAAAGCAATCACTGCTCATTTGATGACACAGGATGTGCTCCTACCTTGAGAACTTTCACTTGGTCACAGGCTATGAGTTCTGCAGGGTCTGACTTTTATTTTGCATTTGTGATATTTAACAGCACAGCACCCTGAACTGTTTAGAGTCCACACATATTTGCCCCATCCCTGGAAGTGTCCAAGGCCAGGTTAGACAGGGTTTGGAGCAACCTGGGATAGTGGA
This sequence comes from Cyanistes caeruleus, assembly GCF_971803275.1. Lineage (NCBI taxonomy): Eukaryota > Metazoa > Chordata > Aves > Passeriformes > Paridae > Cyanistes > Cyanistes caeruleus. The sequence goes on from NC_141702.1 coordinate 118,526,449, forward strand.
AGCTGTCCCTGCCTGGACAGGAGGTGGAACTGGTTGAGCTTTAAGGTCCTTTCCAACCAAGGCCATTCTGTGATGATACCACAACATAAGAAATAAAGCAGGAGATAGGAAGCAGAAGATTTGTGTTTAAAGCTTTACAGCTCCAAGTCAGCAGGCCATTGACACAAAGTGGGGCACCTGATTGCTCCCAAGTTGCTATCTCATGCCACATTCACTGAGTTGGTTTGCCATCTCTTTCCAACTGAACACCTGCTTTCTTAACCACACAGCTTGGGGAACCACTGGATTTAACTGAAGGGGACATTCCGAGGCAGGAAATCCCAGTCAGGAGAAATGCCCTGCACGCCAAACTGCTCCTGAGCCAGCTCAAATTCACCCTGGAACAGCTCTGTTCCTTCCTAGTAGAAACATGGGCTTCAATCCACGTCCTGTGCCACCCTGCACGGAGCAGAACACACTCTTTGGGTGGTGACACGTTTTTGTAACTCAGGTAGCACCTCCTGAGCGGGTGTGTGCAGACATTCCCACCCACAGCAGCTGGCCAAGAGACAGAGAGAATAGAGAGATCACATTTCAGTACAATGGCCGCTTCCTCAGGAATGCCAATTGTAATTTAAAAAATGGTGACAAGTGCTTCTTAGCCTGTGAACTTTCCTATTGCTGGGCTGAGTGAAATGGGGGCAGTTTTCCTTTAAATTTTGCCAGTAATGATATGGTACACAAAGTGACAGACTACAGGGTTTGGGTAGAATGCTAACATTGTTCTTTTTCCCTTTTAAAGGTCATGTGCAAGAAAACCTCTCTAGTTAAATCTATCCATTTAAAATCACCATTAGGTCACAGAAAGCAGCCTCAACATGCTAAGAGTCTTCAGTGGAAAACACATGCCAGGGTCCAGCTTGTACAGAGCTGCTGGAGAAGGTGATGCTTGGCAAGGTGTGCTCCAGTTCTGCTACAAAATCCTGGATTTGCTTCTCATTCCTGTTTTTAGCCTCTCAGATGTGACCAGATTTCAGTACATAACCATTTTTAATAGGAAAGGAAACGAGCAGGTGTTGATGTGTGGAATAGAACTGCAACAATTCCAGCTGCATTTGTCTAATGGGGATGATAACACGTTTCAGCAAGGTATGTACTGAGGTATGATGAAAATAGGACTGAAATCCCCTCCTGAATTGGGATCCTTGCAAGTATACATTCAAGTTGCACTTTAATTTGTTACAGCACGCTGTTGAAAAGTAACAGCATTTAGAGATTACTGAGCAGACGCTAATGTGGTTCAAACAGACAATATTAATAATCTTGATATTACTTAATAACATGTGTTTTCCCTTCAAAGACTGACTGCAGAGCAAGGAGCACACAGAAACACTGACAGGGAGTTCCCTTTCAATGCAGATGGCACATCCACCCTGAGAGCAGAGGGCAGGGAGCTCTCCCAAGGAATATCAGCTCCTTGAGTCACACTGGATACAGGGCTGTTGTGTCTGAGCAAAACACAGAGCACTGATTAAGAAATAATTTGGTTTTTACATCCCTGTGCAAAACATTTTAGCAACAGTAACTATTTCACAGAAGAAATGCATGGAAAACCCCACCATTACTTCCAAGGAAGTTGCAAGTGTTCTGCCACCAGTGGAAAACAGATCACATTTGATCAATCACTGTGTTCTCAGTCTCCAACTTACTTCAAACTTGGTACAAACATGCAAGAGCTCATCAGAGAAGAGTTGGGTTAGAAGCAGATGCTCAAATCTAAGGAGTTAAAAAACCCCAAAGCATTAATTGGATCCTTGGGAACCAGAAATTACATGCTGGAACAACTGCTTTGCATTTTCAAATGAAATAATACTAAATACTGTGGTGTAGCATTGCTGGGTAAGCTGGTACTGATTTTATTTATGCTAAGCAATCATTTATTTTGGAAGTAGCCAAATTTTTTTCCAAGAGCTGTGGTGATGTGTGGATGTGCCGTAATAAAAAGCACATTTTCTAGTAAGGATCAAAATTCATAACACTTTATACTCAATAGTTTTTAATTAAGTGCCATATTAATGCTGCTTGCATTGCTTTTTCATCATGGACCCAACTTCCAAACGAGCTCACAGACACATTTTCAAGTGCTCACTATTCTCTAGGTTTTACAAAATGCTCAGCTCCCATCTCAGCACCCAAAAAAAGCATGAGTGTTTCAGAGATGAGCTCTGCTAATAAACCTGTCCTATACATCTGAAATAACAACAAGCACACACATCACTCCATAGATTCCAAACACCTTTTAACACAGCCTCCTGGAAAGTGGTGAACTGGGATGACGTTGCTTTTCACCATACAATATCTGAAAAGTTCAACTATTTCAACTATTTCCTTGGACTTGCAAAAACAATCCTGTCAAAAGAACTTTTTTGGCTTCAGTTGCTGATTATTAAAGCTTTAAAAGAAACACATCCCACAGAAAACAATAACATCTGAGGATTCCTCTGCCTGCCTAGATGTCTTAATCCAGAAATTAATTATAAATTAAATTTATCACATACATACAAAAAATACACACGTAGCTGCCCAACAATTTGAGATAATGCAAACATGAAGGGAAAGACTTCTGTAAAGACTGTGTGAAAAGTAAAAGGATTAGCTTCAAATGATTATCCCTGGAATCTGACAAACCGTACACACACCTTACTTTAGCTCAAATTTGCCCTGACAATCAGGCTGTTAAATTACATAACAATTTGATGCCTCTTAACAAAAGATGGCATCCCAGGCGTTAGCTTCCATTGTGGCAGTCGCAAGAAATTGATGTCTATTTCCCGCCTACAGTGTTTTTTATTTTTTCCTTAATTTTACTTTTTTTCTCAGATATATATTACTTCTCTTTCTCTTTTTTGGTTTTTTTTTGTGAGACACTCCATATTCCCTATGCGGTGACCACTTTGTTGTGACCACACACACAGAGAAAAAGAAAGAAATAATTCTTTTCAGCTCATTCAGGGATCCAGATGAACATAATCTGTGTTGTGTTCACTTTGTTATACTTTATGTAAGAGGTGACACAAAACCAGCAGAGCCAGTGCAGAATCTCGAGATACATATGCTGCCTTTCTGCCTTACACACACTCCCAAATACGTGACACTTGTTAAGTGGCAGCCACGTACCACGAGCATCTCATACATTTTATCTTCGTGTGTTTATGCTGATTATTAAATACAAGATGTTAAAGAGTTTCTTGAGCAAGACAGAGGGAAATGGCTTTACTTTGATTTGCGTGGTGAAAACGCAGATGAGCCAATACTTCCATGAAGAGAGCAGCATTCCCGTGGCAGGAACAAAGGGAGCTGCCAGGCTGGAGAGATGGACAGCAGCATGTTGTTCTCCTGCCTGCCAGGTCCTCTGGGGGCAGAGCACAGACCCCACTGCTGCACTGCTGTGCTTCCTTTCCTTGCATCACTCAGAGACCACAGTAATTTGAGAGGTTATGGCTATCAGTTTTTATGTTAAAAATTATGGTGCTTCCACATATCTATTTTCCTTGATGCTTTTTGGTGATTATGAATATTTCTGCTTTTTTCCCCTGCCTGCTCCAAGACACAATGAGTAGCAAGAGAACTCACTGCAGCGTGCCTGGAGGCTGCTGGTCATTGATTTGAGTGACCACATGTGAGGGGCAGGGTAGGCCTGAATGCCAGACAGGCTGCTTGTAGACAGTGCACCCACAGGCAGGGAATGTGGTTAATGCACGGCTCAGGATGCCACAGCTCCTTTGTGGCAGGCTACTCAAAGGGAAAACATTTCTCACTGGGTTCTGCCTCTGCACGCGACTCACTTTTGGTTCCCAGCTCCATTTAATATGTTGGAGAGAAGAAAAGGCCATTCCAGCCTGCACCCTCACATGGTCAGAGCAGAACAACCCCAGCTTCCACCAAACTACCTACAAACCTAGGCTGCACTTGCCTAAACAACTCTTTTGTGTGTCTGTGGCTCTGATTCTCCTCCTTCATGTTAAACAACTTCCAGTGAGAAAACAACCTTCCACTTTGACCTCTGCCAGCCTTCCCTTCCCAAAGCAGCTGCTGCCCTAGGAACAGTCTCCACATGGAACATTTGTGTGGGGAAGGGCTGCCCCCTTGAGTATGTTCTCCAGTGCACCCAGTGTGGCACCAGAATGATCCTGGAGGGTCTGCAGACACCTGAGAGAATCACAGAATATCCTGAGCTGGGAGGGACCCACAAGGATCATCAAGTCCAGCTCTCATGCAAATAGCCCAGACTGGAATGGAACGTGCAACCCCGGCATTACGAGAACCTGCTCTAACCAACTGAGCTCATCAGAAAAAAGAAACATCAAAGCAGGAGATTCCCTCCCTCTGATTCCCAGTAGAAGGAGTGGATTTCATTACCTGGTAAAACCCCTGGAGCTCCAGTACCACCAGGTGTACAGGGAATGTGCCCCAGAGGACAAGCAGCCCACACTGCCTTTGGTGATTTTTTCCCTATATTAAGGGTAGGAAATAAGAACTGTGTTGATTTTTTACAGAATCTCATTCTGCACTGAGCTTGTGTCTGACTCTAAGGCCAGATCTCTCTGGTTTATTTGCTTGGCAGTCAAAATTCTCAGGATTGAAACCACTGAATGCATGTTCAACAGCAACACACCTAAACCAAATTCACTTCACGTACAGCCTTCCAAACAAAGTGCATGCCAGGAGAAACACTCATCATAAGGGACATTGTGAGATATTACACTGTTCAACCTAACTTTACTCCATAATTGTGCAGAAAACAATAGAAAGATCTTGTCTTGTTATCCTTGAAGCTGGTGGGATTGTTCAGTTCCTTCTGAGGAACACCTGCACAGCAGGAGCCTTACAGGATTGGGTCTGAGATTTTGCCATTAGCAAAATACTTGTACAACAGCAGCTAATGGGATCCTCACCATTTTTGAGCCATCCAAACCATGTATTAAGACTCAGCAAAGCCAATAAATCCTCTCTATCATCATTGCCTTCCACAGACCTGGAGACTCCAGTGCCCAGGAGAATGATGTTGAAAGGGGTGTACAAATATGAGCCACCTGCAGGCTCTGAAAGGTTCAGATTTATAAGGAGGAAGGGAATTTTCGCTATGGGTGATTCCCTGATTTCTGCTGCTTTACAATGAGCAGGCCCATCTCCTTAGTTTGGTCATCAATCTAAATGCAGAATCTTGGGAAAACGAAGGATCTCATCTTTCCCTGCCTGAGCTGTCTCTCCCAGTGAGGTTCAGCTGGACTCGACTCTGTCAGCCAGGGAACAACCTGGTTACTGTTCCAGTTCTCAGCCTGCCTCCAGGTCCCCCAGCCATTGCTCTTTACTTGTCCAACTTCATATTGGCAGAGGACAGCAAGGGCTGGAGGAGACTGTTTTGGGAAGGAGAAGATAAATAGCCTAAAAAGAAGATGAGATTTTCCATTCGCCCTGAGGTAGAAGGAGGGCAGAGGAGGGGTGAAGTAAGAGGAAAAAAGACAGGTAGAGCTGGAGGAGAAAAATGAGATTCTGCCTGGTGTTTCATTAAACAAAACAAAACAAAAAAAAAAGCAATTGGTTTGGAAAAAAAGAGAACAATTTAATTTTGTAGGCAAAAGGCTCCTGGCTTCACTTCCTAGTGGAACAATTTGGTTTTACGAGAAGAGACTTTCCAAGCCAACCGTGACTGTACATATGGCACAGCTTGATACCTGCTCTCTGTATCCTGATGGCTCAGCTACTGAATTTGTCACATTCTTTTGCTACTCTGACTTTTTCAAGAACTGCTGTAGTGCTTCCTGCTCTTAGGAGTTATTTACAGCAAATTTATGAGTTTGCAGAACTATTTGCCAAAAAGTAAAAAGGGGAAAAAAAAAAATCAAGTAAGCTATTAACTGCAAATTATTTGTCAAGATCCTCTTGACAACTCTTCCAGACACAGACCAACATTTTACCACACCAAAACATATTGTCCAGGAGTGCCCTTTCAAATGCCTGGGAATGCTACAAGATCAATCTGAGGTGCAGGAGCGTGGAAAAACACCATGGTAAAATGGGACAGCAGGACCAAGATTCACCAGTAATATCCCAATGAAACAACCCCCTCTCAACACCTCCAGCTGCCACCAGCTTGCCATTGGGATGCTTGGCTTTAGCACTAGAAGAGTGGAGATTACCTCCAGATGCACTCTCAGCACTCATTTCATCCCTCCACAGGTCATTTCCTAGGGTTTTCCTTCCTTCCACAGGTCCTGTCCCTGCATGCTGTGGCACACAGAGCTGTGTTTATCTGCAGTTCTCCTCACCCCGGCAGACCCTGGTGAGCCATCATCCACAGCCAGGGGCTCACAGGACATTTGACTGCACCAATATTTGTGCACTTGCCCTACAGAAACACCCAGACAATGTATTTTTCTTGCCTTCCTGCATGATGAACAGCCACAGCAGAAAGGACTTCTGTTGGGATGAGCCAATGAAACATCTTTTTTTATTATTATTTTACGTTTCCAGTGTCCACGCGATTGGAATAAACTGTAAATTAAGTGTTACAGCACTGTAGTTTGGGTAGATGCGATGTTTTAGAAATGTAGCTTTAGTTTGTTATAACATAATAGCAGCTTTGCTTTGTTGTGACAATGGCAATAAATAAAGTTCCCACAATGTATAATGCTGTAACCAACCCAAACTAGTCTAACAAACAACAAATCAAGGGGAGCAATACCCACCCAGCACTTTATGTACAGAAATATTGATGATCTGTGCTTAAACTTCCCAGGTTAGAAAGTACTCATTTTTCAAGAGATCAGATGATGGTGATCTGCTCCCTCTGCTCCCTGAGGTGAATGCCAAAACAGGGCTCTTGCTATTTTCATGCACTGATAATAATTGCAAACTAGAAATATTTTCTTTTTCTCCCTCTAAGTAAGTAAAGATTTCTGGCAGCTCCAACAGCCTCGTTACTATTGCACGTTAGTCACAGTTTATTCACATCAGAAGACCAGTGGAAGCTTGAGACAGGCAGGGGACTAAAGATGGATCTCTTCTATAGTTATAAAAGGATTTCCATTTGTTAACAGCTCTGCCTATGAAGTATGCAATGACATTTTCCTACTGTGCTATTTTCATGCCTCCTGAGATGCCAGGTTATAATGCAAAACATCTGAATCATTAAATTTATACAGTTATTTAATAACCCATGTAAAATACATGGCAATGTTGCTTCTTTTAAAACATATGCACCTCATAAGAAAACAATTTCCTGCACTATGTGGTATAGTCAGATTTCAGTAGTTTCTGTCGGGCAGAAAGGGTTCAAACTTCTATCCTCTGTGCACCCAGGAGCCACGACACCCAATATCCCCAAGCTGCTGCTGGCAGACCCTTTTGGAGGAAATCTACTCCTTTTAGAGATGATCAACCCAAAATAGAATATGTATTCTATATAAACATGTAGTGATATAAACATATAGCCAAAATAATTATAGCTAGCAGGTAGTAATAGTGCAAAGGTGAAACACAAGCCTTGTCTAACAAAACATCAAACACATTCTTTACCTTAACCGTGAGTGGTTTTTCATAGTTGTAGTAGAACATGTTCCCAGGAACTCCTTAAGACTCACTTGGGGACTAAGATGGAATTTGGCTTTCTGGGAATTGCCTAAAATTCTGGTTTTGATAGTTCCTTCCTAGCTCCCATACTTGGAGATAAATTCACTCAGTTTCAGGATAGATGTTTCTTTAATAAGAGTGTTCAAAAGACCCCATGACAGACAACTGCTAATATGGAACATAATGAGAGGAAAACATTGCTGGCACGGCCAGGATTCAGCAGAGAGAGGGTCAATCCTGTTTATAGACTTACTGGAGTTTTTTGGTTGGTTAAAAAGCTGACAGACTGCATTACAGCTAACATTCCCATATTGATTATACCATTTCTGAGCCTGCCCTCATTGTGACAGGAGCCACATAATTAGTTTTTTCCTTGTTAAATATTTGTAAATCATTCGTACTTTTATGGGTTACGTAACCTGGCTGAGAGCTTCCAATAATCTCCCTGTAACTTGTTTAAATGTGGGAAAAAGCTGTAGAATCTGGTTTGTGCCCTCCCTTGAGAAGGGGGCAGCAGGAGGGAGGAACTGCTAAAGGTTCTGCAGGAAACAGAGGGTGAGTGACAAAGTTTGTGAGAGCTGCCAGCGATGAGCCTCTGCGAGGGTGATGGATTTATGATGTAAATCAGGGCCCCAATTCAGCAGGCACTTAAGCACATGTTTGAGTCTCATTGACTTCATGGAATCAAGTGAGTGTTTAAATGCTTTCCTGAACACTGGATAACTGTACAAGGGAACAAAGAGGGGAAGGGGAAAAGGATAACATAATGAAATTATAGCTTTTAGGGTGGAATGGTGGAAGCTGGTTTAAAGTTATTCTAGTGAAGATAAATTGCAGGGAAACTAAGTACAAAAAAATGAATATTTCACAGTATAACTTAAGAGACTGGGTTATGTGAAAGTATTGTTTGAGAAACCTTTTCATCTCTTTTGTTGAGTAAACAAATTGAATTAGAATCACAGCAAATAAAGGCAGAAGAGTTATACGTGATATTTCCTTGCTTTTTAAGATTCCTGCTCGCTTTGCATTGTATAGACACGACAAGAAGAGATTAGGTTCTTCTATGCACCATTACTAGCATTAATCAGATTGAAATGATGATGCAAGTTGGATGAACCCCAAAAAAGGCTGAGTTCCTTTCAGGTATGCTTTCAGGAGCAAGCTCTTCAGGGCTTTCTTACTGTGGCAAGTTTAGAAATACCACATTACCTGAGTGGTCCTCTCCCTAAAGCAGGAGGTACTGAAGCATGTGAAGATACAGTGAGAAAAAACCCCTCCCAAACTGCAAAGAGGATGAGTTTAGCAGAGGTTTTCCTTATGGGAAATCCTCACTACTCCCAGAATAACTCCCCTCTCCCAAATATCAATGGGGAAACAAATCTTCCAGTCCACAAAGAACACTGAGTTATTCCATGCTTTCTTTTCCCTTTGTTTTTCCTTTTACACACTTTTATCTCTCATTCCCCCTCCCTTTTTTATTTTCTATGAAAGACTATATAAACAAATCTATAGCATCAAGAGCAGTTTCCCAATGGACCCAAAGCAGATATAAGAACCTGTGGAATTCTACATTGGCCAGGATTCAAAATTAATTATAGATCAGTTTAACTTTGGCAAGTATTTGTGTGATTGGCAACATCAGTGTTTTAAATCAAAGCTTGAATTTGGGGTTCAAAATGCAATTTGCAAACAGGCAACGGCTCCTGCCTTGGGGAAAAAAAATAAAATCAATCCAAAACCTTACATTCAAACACCCTCAGAGCTTCAGAATAACAGTCTGACACCAAAACCCAGACCAGGCTGCTGCTAAAGTCTTTAATGGCTGTCATCCATGCCCGATCTCACCAACTCAAGTGCCTTTAAGCATCACTTGCTGCAGCAATCTCCAGAAGTGGACTTTCCAAACACTGTCTCTGCCCTGCTCCACACAGGCCGATATGTAGATACTTGTTTCCATCAGGAAACAAAGGATACACATACAGCTTTCACAATTGAAAAGATAATCACGTTGCCGATGGTATAGATTTGTGCATGGTTTTCCTCCAGTATTGACCTGATGTTCAGTGCAGGAAGTGATTGATACAGTTTGGAAGAATCAAAAGAATTTTTTCCTATTTCCGCCATTTATTCTATAGGAGATACTGGAGCCTGTTCAATAAGTGTAATAAGCATAAACTGTGGCACTTACAATACTATTCACTAGATTAATATAGAGCAATATTTATTTTAAATGCCACTTAGAAATAAATGGCTGAATCTCTTTCAAACTCAATGTATTTAGACTGAATCAATCCAAACCTTGAAATCAAATTCAGAGACTAAAATCGATATTCTCCCCGCTAATTCTGTATGCACACAACCCCCTCGGAAAGCACTTCAGAAGAACAAGAAAGTAAAGCCACATCTCTGGGATTCCCAATCCCTTCTTGAAGGGATTTTCTTTTCCTTTCTCTTTCCTTTTGAAACATTTCTCCAGACTTGTGGTGCAGACAATTCTCTCAGACAGTATTTTCAGGTTTATTCTCTTTAGGTGATTTGACATCTGTACCGTTCAGTACTAATTTCCAAATCCTGGGAGACAATTTCTTAGCAGTTGCAATTCATCAAAACCCTAACGAATTCTGATGGAATTCTTGGGGACTGGTTTTCTGTCCTTTCTGTGGAGGGACTGCACAACACACCTATGTATTTAAACCACATTAAGAGACTAAATGTATTTAATCAATATTGCTCAAAAGAAACCTGAAGAGCCACATGCTAAACCCCAACAAAACCACCCTCAGTGCTGTCACCAAAGCAATGATTCTACAAGCACAGCTGAGGGAGGCTGATTCCACGTGCCAAGGGATAACCAAAAGGGATGGAGAGCTGAGTGTGAACAAGGAGTCAGGAAAAAGTCCAAGAGAACGATGATCTACAAACACAGAAGGGCTCACTGTGGAATGAGAAGTGAAGGATGGAGGCAGAGAAGGCTTTATTGACTGTTCCAGGAAAAGCACTGGTTCAGGTACCTTGTCACGTTCAAAATAACTTGAATATCTTTAGATATTTTGGAAGGAAAATGGAAAAACTAGGCACTGTACCAGCTGCTTCTTGGTTCAAAAACAACGATCAGGTTTTATTTAGATTCTCAGTCTACTTAAGCTGGTTCTCGGGGGAGTTGCTGTGGGGACTTGAGCCCCGTGATTTGGGAAAACTTATGGGGAAAGAAGGAATAAAAAGGTAGTTCATAGAAGCCAGATGGGGAGGCCAAGAATCTGGCAAATATCCCTTTCCCACATTTCTTCTAGAACTCAAAATAAATCTGAATCTCTCTGACATTTGAAAAGAAGTCTGGCTATTTCTTCCCACATTATGTTTTCTTTTTGCTCGCTTTTGCACAAGGTCTTACGGGAAGCAGAGCCTGGTGCCAAAGTAATGCAAGGAAGCAAGCTGTGCCGATAATCTCAGACTGGCCCCCTTTTCTCAGGAGACATCCAGCCCAATTCCATGTACACAGGCAATTCAGAGGGCAAGGCTCACTGGTGTGCTCTGGCAATGTGAGGCACCACAAACCTCGCTGAGCCAGGCAGCACAAGGGAATTTGCAGCTGCTTTGTATCACCAGAGCGAGGCAAAGCTGCCAGAGCAAACCAGGGAATCTGGCTCCTGCAGTTTGGACAGACTTGGCATCAGTTTGTGAACTTTCCAAATCAGGCCTCCAAATCTTCTGAGAGTCACTTATCGCTGTGAAACAACCCAAATCTCTGTGGAAGAGATTTGCCATAGGACACAGGACAGTGCCCAGCCTCAGAAGCCATAGGAATTTTGATCCCACAGTGGTTTCACTCAGCCAAAGCACCTTGCCTTTAAAGAAGTTGTTGTTCAAAGTGCCAATGTATTTTGGACCACGCAAGAGTGACAAAATAAATATAAGTAGTAACTTCTGGTACTTAACAGACAGGTTTTTCCTGTGTCTGGGAGAACTAACAAAATTCAGGGCATTTCACTACCAGTGAATCTCTAATGAGGGGGTAGTAAAAATGCCTGCCTCGCTGACTGTCAGGGGATATCAAATTTGCTCACTTCTGACTCAGTAATTACCCACCAAAAATGTAGATCAAGTGGTCATCACCCAAATTAGTACCTGCCAAAGATTACTTTTGGAATGGCTGTCAGCTAAGAAACAGGAAATGAGTTGCAAAATATTATTAAAACTGGAAAATAACAGCTTTAAGGTATGAGCTACCACTCAAGCACACAATGGAGTGAGGGTAGAAAGCAGAGCCCACGCGGGGAAGGGAGCAGGGAGAGGGGCTGATGGTCGGGGACTTGGGCACTACAGCAGCGATGGAAAGTGACACATGCTCGCCTGGCTCGATAATCTTGGAATTCCTGCTGGGAAAACCAAAACTAAAGAGCAGGTCCTCCCCAGGCCTTGGGAAAGAGGGATTCCAGCTGCTGCTCTTCCAGCCACGAGCCTTTTCAGAGAGCAGCCAAAGCCTCTCCCTGCCCCAATTCCCCGCTGGCAAACTGGATTTGTCTCTGACTGGCAGAGGAGCCGTAAGAGAATTAATTTCAATAACTGGAACAAACTAAAGTCATGGTAAGTAATGACAAAACCAAAGCCAAGCCATTAACATCCCGTGAGAAGAACAAAGCAGGGCCTGACCATTGTTTGCCATGTTCCAGCAACATTCAGATCGGAGCCTGAGGTGCTGGTGATGATGATGATGGTAATCACCATATGATGCACCTTGCAGCCCCAAATACTTTGCAATTAGCTGCAGGCAGCACCATGGGCTTGTCATCTGCCTCTTGTGAAAGGTGGAGACCAAGTGGCTGAAAGGGAACTCAAACATCAGTTGTAGGAGCAGGATTGGCTCTTTCTTTTTCTCCTGGAACCTCAGTGCAAACCATCACTCTTACTGCAAGGAGCCTCATGCTGTATATCCACTTACCCCAGCTGGCCGGCAACTCTGTTTTGAAAGCTTTAAATTGGGGAAGGTGAGGGAAAGAAGTCTCTTTTTCAGTGAGCTGCATAAATCCATCTCTCTCTCCTCTCTTTGTATTTTGGGGGGAATATGAATAAAGCTGCCAAACTTGCCAGCACCTGCACCTCTATTTCCTAATCCAGTCCACTCCTCTGCAACACAGCTGACACGTTTGCAGCCTTAACAGAGCTGTGAATGTCGTGTTAGAGCTCCAGTCCTGGGTATCACTGGACATCCGAGGTCAGAGTTAGGCATTTGTTCCCACACCCTGTGGGAGGGCTCTCAGCAGAACACTTGGAAATAGCAAGGCTTTGAAAATAAATCTGTATGTTAAACAAAGACAGCCAGAGATGGAAACAAAAGGATAGAAATAAATTGTTGATTGCTAGCTTGCTAAAAGGCTCACCATGAAGTGCTTCAGCAGTCAGTATTAGGACTGAGAATGTTTAATATATTCATTAGCGTTCTGGAAAAGAGAGGGGAAGGTGACAAAATTTGCACAGGGCGCAAAAATATTTAGGTTACTCGTGATTACAAAAGATTAGAAAAGCTAGACAGATGCGCAGCATGAAGACAGATGAAATCCGCTGTTCCTAAGTGCAAGGTAATGCATATTTGAATGAATAATTTTCAAAACTCATGGACAAAGCTAGGTTGTGAATTAACCAACCACTTGGGAAAAAGAGAGGGAGGATAAAACATGTGCCACTCTGGACAACTCAACGAGAAAGCTGAAGAACTGGGAGCAGCAGCCAAAAAAAGTAAATATGTTTTTGGGCTGCATAAAGACCAGGATGGGAATTAGTACTAAATTCCCACATCACTGAGTAACTGGACAGCGTATCTGAAATGCTGTACCAAGCTGCAATCAACTCACCCAGAAAAACCATAAAGCTGAAATAGGAAGGGGCAACAAAAATGATTAGTGGCAGGAGAAAGGACTGTGAAGATTGGGGCTGCTTAGTTTATTGAAGACAAATAAAAAGGGGACATGAGAGAGTTAATGAAAGTTACAGAGAAGATCAATTGCTTGGTCCTAGAGTCCTCTCCTCCTAATGTAACAATGCTGAAAAACAACATCTTTAAAAACCAATAAGGGAAATATTATTTTACACAGTTCATAATTAACCTATGGAACTGATTGCCACAAGATATCCTTCTGGCTAAGGACTTAATATGATATAAAATAGTTTAATTTAGATGCTTATGTGAATAATGAGGACATCCCAGCTAGGATTAAGATAAATATCTTAGAAAGGCTGAAACCCCTAATGCTTTGTGACAGAAATGAACCATGGGCTGATGGAGGTTGGAGAGAAACATCCTCTTTGGGCAATAAAAAATGTCTGTGTCTTCCCTTGAGCAACTTGGTTCCTGAAAGCTGCATTTGGGGCTGGATAGACTGACAGCCCAGTCTCACCAGGCACGTCTAGAGCAATATCCCCTTGTGCTGACCTGAAGCTGGCACCTCCACTGACCTCACTGAGACTGGCATTTCAGACTTGGATTTTGGGAACGGTGCTGTTTGCACTGGTGTCAAGGGGAGGAGAATTTTGGATACAACACCGAGAGACTTAGAGCAAAATAGGACCAGATGTAGTGCACACTCGAGAGTGGGACAAACGGTGTGTTCTACTTTATGCCACCAAACCTGCCCAGGTTTTCTAATTTGCTTTCTAATTTTCTTTTGTACATGAGAGCATCCTGTTAACACAAAGTTACAAACAAAACTCTATAATCAGCTACGGTGTCAGAATCCCGACAGATTTCAATGCATCTATCCCAACGTCTGTGAGCAAAAAAAAGGGGGGGGGAAAAGTTAAAAAAGTATAAAAGAGAAAAGCTACTGCCACCTAAATGCCTCTGAATGGAAGCTCATCTCTTAGGTACATTTGCAAAATGGGATGTGGAGCTTTGTAGCAGCTTTCTGTAGAAATTACCTTGTTCAAAATATGGCCCACCCAAGTACAAACAGGTTTATTTTTTTTTCCCTTACAGCTACCATTTAAAGCAGTGTCTGCAGTACAGACCTAAATCTGATTCAATGATTAATATGTAAACAGAATTTGACTTGCTCTTCTTTTGTGCTTATCGCCAAGATACAATCTGGCACAACAGTTTTGTTTGATAGACAGCCCTGGCCTATGCTTGTCAACTAGCCAATATAAAATAACATTATTACTGTATAATCTCGAATTAGGCTGTAAAATATTTCAATTGTGTGACACACATGATGAGAAGATTTTAGAGTTCTCACATGTTTACATAATTAGCACTGCATATTTGTTAAATTAAGGTATCACTATCACCTTTATTACCATATCCCTCCTCCTCCACTGCAGTGTCTGTGTCTTGTGTAACCTCACATGTCTTAACTTTTCAAAGGCAACAGAAAAAGGAGCCTGCGTCTCTGTGAGGATTCTCCTGCTTCTATGCAATTCTAATAAAAGGTATCAGAATACCCACCCTTTCTCACAGTGCTTCAAAAAAATAGCTGCTGAGGTGCAACTCAAGTAAGGAAAAGAAAGCACAAGAGGGAAATGGCCTCAAAGACCTGACTTCAGGTGTATTTAATCCTTCCACTACTGGTTTAAAAGTATTAAGTAGCCATAGGCTATCCCTGGGTAGAAAGACGGTTCAGTGACATCCCTTTTGTAAATATGTAGCTGCTCAGCCTCCTCCTAAACTCCACATTGAAGTCTGCTGCTTTTTCAGATTAATTCAGTTTGAATACTGCTGACTGTCTGTCACTACAGTCATATGTCACTAGTAGCAGCTCAGAAAGCCTAACCCCCCTCTCTAATGTCATTGCACACAATTCATTTTTAAATGTGGTGTAATAGTTTAGGAATATCAGTAAAACAGTGGGGGGGAAAGGCATTTTCAATTTAAGGGGTGTGTAAGGCAGTTTACGACACTGTATTAGATGAGCCAAGCATGTTTCCTTGAGAGGGGCACATATGGTACAGGTGAGACTTGCAAAAACATAGTTCCAATAATTACCAAGATCCTTAATAAGAGTGTGGTCATTTGAAACTATGTGGCACAGAATTACCAATAAGGTTATTTAATTAGGGGGTCCTTCTTAAAGAGCTAGGTAGTGCCTAGAACAAAAACATCTAAATCCACCCCAGAATAACCACAGCCAAAAAAACAGACCTGGATTCTGTTTATCCCACCAGGTTTGGCTCAGGATACTCCAACTCTAGCCACGAGCCACAGAGAAGGTCACAAAGGTTTGGCTGTGGGGCTCTGACCAGGACCTGCTTCCACAGAGACACCCTTGACTCTCAATTTACACTCTAAAAATATTTGAGACGTGGACACAAAATGAAATCTGGATGTGTTCTGCCCCCAGCTGTGTTCACCATCTCCCCCCTTCAGCTTCACTCATGTCAAGGAGGTGGCAAAATAAATGGCAGAATGAGGCCCTGCCAGACAGGCCCACTGCCCTCCCAAAACAGGCTGGCTCTGTTCAAAACAGACACACAGCACGAGCAGTAACCCCACCAAAGAACTTCTGAAATGTGGGCTGATCTTTCCCAAAACTTCAGCTTTCTGGCTTTCTGATTTAATTCCAAGTGCAATAATAAACACACTCCTCTGTTTACAGCTCCATAAATAGTGCCTCGTGTTTTCTGAAACAATGCAGCTCTGGGCTGTCTCTGTGATCGTTTATTTTATATCATCCTTAAGTTGCCATTTATTTACATTTCTGGAAACAGCTACCCCATGAAACAAATGGCCTGTTTTGTTAAGTCATGGTCAAGGATGTTTCCTTCAACTTATCACATCTAGAAATGCCACAGACAGAAATGCTTTCAGGCTATTTGCTAAGAAAACTAACATAAGCTCCTTATCGGAAAATATTACATTTCCCCGAAAGGTGAACTGTTCTGTCAGTTTTTCAGGCCACGTGAAATTCCTTCTCTGCTCTGATAGGTCACTGAACAGAAGTTGATGGCACACAGTGGTCGCCCAGGACGGCAGGCAGAGCCTTCAGCCGCACATGGCTGCAGGTAGCGGCACAGACGCAGGAAGCCTTTCCCTGACACATCCAGCCTGGGGGGCACATTCCGGGCTGGGGGCTTTTGTGGCTTGCTTGGGGTTGGTTCAGGACTTCCCCCCTCCCTTCCACTCTTTTTCTTAGGATGCCTCCAGAAGCAAGGCAGATGCAGTGCTGTGTGTGCCATCCTCTTCTGTTCACATCCCAGAAGTGGCAGCCAGAACCGGCTCCTTCGAGGCCTCACGAATCCTCTTCTCTTCAAACTCACAACAAGAAACCAGAAGAGGAGCTACGTCTCTGTATCTGGGTTTTAGAGCCTCCTCTGATTTTTCATCCTACTAAACCCAAAATATTGGCAGCTGCGGATTCTAAGTTTAAGGGGCAACACAAGAGTTCAGGCAGTGTAGCTGCTTTCCTCAACCAAAGCAGCTGATTTCCAGGTTGCTCATGTTCCTAAGAGCTGAGGAACAGCTGAGGAACCATGATCAACATTGTGCATGCTTTGCTTTATTCCTATTTACATGAAACTCGTGAACCTTCAGTGTCCATAATGAAGGTGAAAGCTCCAGCTGGCAAGCTACTCTGATTTTGTGGTGTTTTAGAAACTGCAGCAGAGGAAGCTGCCCTGCTAAATCCCGATGCACTGGCACACTCGGCCATGTGACAAAACACAACATACAGGCACAATCGATTTAAGCAGGTTTCCTTCATGTGCTGGCAGAGATCTGCCAGATGCAAGTTTCAAGATGAAACCATGACACACCATGGACTTTAACAGACAAGTCAAAATCCAAAGGAAATACTGGGGAGATACATTTTTTTCCCAGAGAAACTCCTGGTTTGAATCTTTTCTTTTTTTTTTTTTTTTTTTTTCTGTCTATTCAAGCTCAGAACTCATTTGTTCTCTTTTCAGGAGAGTATTTTCACTGATGATGAGGGGCAGTAGTAGATAAAGTTTGAAATAAAACTTTACTAGCCGCCATCCTTTGGTTCATTTGTGATTCTCCCCACCCTGCCCTTTCTGCCAGGTGTTATCCACACACTGTTTGGGATTTACTGCTGGAGAGGAGCAGCATGACTGGGCACCATTATATTCCCTCCTCTCTGCGTTATCACAGCTGATCTTATCTTCTTATTACAATGTATAAAGACATAGATGGCCTCATGCTCCAGCCCCGCTCCAGAAGGAGTGCCCATTAAAGCACCCATCATTCTCCCAGCAGCCTCCTCCTCCTCTGCAGACGGAGGAAAGGCAGCCCTGTGACAGGAACTGTCATGGAGCTGGTGGATTCCAGGCTGACAACTTCCAAAATCACAGACAACTCATGTTTAAATAGGCCCCTCATTTTCCTTGCTGGGGCTCAGCAGTATCAGAGAGACCTTGTCTAGGTCACAAGCAACAGGAGAGGCAATTTTGCAGTTTTGTTAAATTTTCCTTCTTTTGTCACCTATCCCTATTTCAGGAGAGCAACATTCTCTGTAACCAGTAAAAGTGTCCACTGCAAAATGGGAATTAAAATGAGGTTAGTGTTTATAGCAGCACTGCTATTTGATGCCAAAAATAAGTCTGATGTTTCTATTCAGGAATAGGAAATAACACTCTGAACAGGCAAGTCACTCCCCAATGGACTTTGTTTGAATTTTCCCCAAAGGCTATTTCCTTTTCCTAAATGTGGGAAATACTTCCTGTCTGTGAAACAGCACAACTCAAACGCTGAGCAGAAAATTAATAAAACAAACAAAAAGACAACAAACAAAAGGACCTTTGTTATGGAAAGAAATGGCACCGGCTCTGCTCAGGAAGCATAAAGAAACCCAACGGATGAGAGAATAGACAAATCCTAAATAGGTTTCATGTAAGATGATTAAAAGTGCTTCCTTTGCTGTACATTTGGCAACACATGAAATCTGAGTCAGAGATATATCCCTTTCCTTCCAGTGCTGCTGCTTGCACTTCATGAATAAGTAAATGATTAAGAACACTTCAGATTTGGCATTATCAGACACATTACCTGGCTTGTGTTGTTTCAATCACAGCCCCAGCTCTGACCAGTGCAGGGGCTCTCTGTGTCTCCAAGCTTGGCTCAGCTCCAGTGAGGAGCAGGAGGTGTTTCAGAGTCCCCCAAATTTCCAGGGGAATGCACCTGATCCTTACAGATTTACAGCCCCCCCACCTTCCACCGAGACATTCCTCACTCAATTCCAAGCTGGATCCATCCACACTCGCCACCCCAGGGCTTGTTTGTGCTTGTTGTCTGCATGCACAGCACCAGTGATCCCAATTTTCCAATCTGAGAAACCTGGACATTTCCAAAAAGGCTCACAAAAGTTATCATACAGGGATGTATATCATGGATTAAAAAATGCCTTTTTATAACATCTATAAAACTGTGATTATAATAAATGTCTGCTTAATTAATACATCGGGACATAAAGCCATTTATTCTCCTCTCATTTACTATCATTCTCCCTGTTCAGATTTAATAATGCAAAAAGGTTGCTCAGATGCCAAACAGTAAAAATAATAAAAATACATTTATCATTGATCTGAAAAGCAGAAATGCCTGGCAGTACTCCCTGGCACAGGGAACACAGCCAAATTTTCTTAACGGAAATCCAAATAACATCTCACAAAAAAAATCTTCAAAACATACCAGGAAATTCATATGATGTGATCGATAAAGCAGTCTGAGAAATGCACAGAGCACGGTGAAACAGGTGCGCAGAATAACCATTATTACAATATGCACAGTAAGGAGGGGGGACAGGGGCAGGGAGAGAAAAAGAGAGAGAGGGAAAAAAGCTTTCAAAATGGTTAAATTCATGAGGGCTACAGAGCCTCAAATTGAAATTATCTCACTCTGCACTGATAAATAAAGTGGCTCTGGTACCTAAATCATGACACTAACTATACGTTTCGATTTTTTTAAGTAGTGATTAGGTGGATACTCAGGGGAACCTACTAGCCTTCACAGAGATAACAGACTCAACTTAATATCAACTTAAAAAGAGACTTGAATTCTAACCAATCTCATGTAATGAATTGAAATTCTATAGCTTTCAGAGGAAAAAAAAAAAAAAAGATAAAAAAGCGATGTGGCTCCATTCTCTAACTTGCTGTCAGGAAATATAATTTGTGCTCTCGGTGATTCACCTAGCTCATATGCAGCATGCAAATTTATTTCCCTAATAATCAGACCTGGAGATTGCCCAAGAGGATTAATAGCATCATTCCTTATGACCGCCAGGATATTATGCACCTCTGACATGGAAAAATTGTGTTAGTTCTACAGAGAAAACGCAAGGATATTTGTCCTGCTAGACAATATAATAGGCTGGTGCATCATCAGATTACAATGTCATTTCAAAAACCTTGAATACAAATAATGTACAGTGGGGGAAATGTTGGTACAACCTCCCTTAATTCAGTAGCCTTGAATTCGCATGTATTTTTTTTGCCTGTGCTTTTTTATTCCTCTCCCCATTATAGTCTGTAGAACATTGCTAGGAAAAGGCAAAGGTATTTTATATTAAACCCATCTCGTTCTGTTTGTTCTTATGTTATTCTTTGAGAATAGCCTATATGGACACTGCAGGATAAAATAACATAAAATCCACAGCTTCCAGTTTTTCAAAGAGCTGAATACACCCACAGCCCCAGTACACTGTATTCCATATGTGAATACAGAGCAATTTATTTGCACAATTGCTTAATTTTGATTCCCAAGTCAAAGCAACGCGTTCCGCAGGCTCCGACATTCACACAGGAAGAATTTTAATTTTTCAAATCTTTTTTAAACGAGTTGGTCAGGAAATTTTCTTTAAAAAAAAAAAGCAAAAAAAAAAGCAACGTTTCCTGCTGTACTTTAGACCAAAGAACACCGCCTTAGAGACAAGACAAAATTTCATTATTATGCGCATGGGAGCAATAAGATTAGCTCCTATTGCTGCCCCTAAGGTGGAGCAGCAGGAGGAACCAATGGGACGATGCTAATGTGTATGTTAATAGTATTCTCCTCCAAGAAGTTGGGATAATTAAACATGTACCATCTCTTTAAGACAGAACTGCACACATTTTCTTCGGATGGGTGTTTACAAGATTTCCAATTTCAGGTCACAGCCATTTCTGAGATTGCTTAAGAAAGAGATGGGAATAACTTATCTTATTCATGTATTCAAAGAACCTTATAAAATGTGCAAAACATAACAGTTTTAAGGGGCAAAACATGCGTCTTGCCTTGACAGACCTGCTTTGTTATGTGTAGTGTTGTACACTGACCTAATATATTGAACATTTTAAGCTAATATACCTTGTAGGAACCAGCCTTTAATGTGATGGATTTTATAGTATCTCATTAGGGTGTGTTTATATAACCTGATACTAAACACATTTTCAGATTCATGTTCCTTATTAAAATTGTGAGCTGTATTGATTTTTAGTTGAACAGCAACAGAGACATTTTAATATTAGGAAAGGCTGCTCTGAAGTTATTTTCACAGATCACAACTACTGTGACACAAACAGTGCACATATCTCTCATCTTTCTTTACAGCCTCAATTAGAAGAATCAGGATGTGTTACCCCACCTGCTTTTCTATTGGTTGAGCAATTCTCTGCCTCCATTTACAACGCCAAAAAGCATTTTTATTCATTGCTTTGGGGGGGTGTTATTTCAAAATATCCATTCGTGACAAGCCCCCAAACAGTATTTATATTTTTCCTTCTAAAGAACCCTGTGTTTTTAAAAACAAAATACCTTAATGCATCTGCTTTTCAAGTTTCCATAACAAACTGAGCAGCCACAGCAGTGTTTACTCTAATACAGCACACACAGAAACTTACCATTCTGAGCAATGTACAAAAAATAATGACTTTCCCATCCTAATGTCTCCATTTTGTAAACCAGTCTTCAAAGGTAAATCTAATGTCAGCAATAAATAGAGTGGCTCCAATATTTCTCTGAGGAGTCACAGGGAAATAATGATCTTTGAGGCACTGTAAATAGTTTAAATTATTGGAAGGTCCTTGTAAGAAATGAAATACGAGGATTAAAAAAAAAAAACCAAAACAAAACTCGATTTCTCTATTGTAAAGTTAGAGCATTTGGAGGGAGCCCAAATTTTAAATGCAAATATTTAGAGAGAGAAATTATCGCTTCTGAGACAAGCAAATCATACACTTAATTCCTGACTCTTATTGATTTAATGAACTGGTTGTTAATAGAACGCCGCTTGGAGAAACAAAGAACAGCCATGGAAGAGTAAGTGTTCCTTACATTCCTGCAGTTCTAAAACCAACCTCTAAGTCTTCAGCAGGGAAAAGGCTGGAAATTAAATTGCAGCACATAGGAACCACCAGATTTAATACAGCCTCTTGTGCCATTTAACCACACCTGTTACTTGTGCTACAGCACTGCAGAAGCGGATCAGGAATCTCCAGTAATTGCTATATTTGGCCTAAGAAGTTTTAGGTCTGAACTGGGTCTCAGAAAGCAGATTTCCCTTAATTTTGCCCCTGGCATGCTATTCATTATTAAACATTAAAGTTGTGTCAATTACTTACTTCCATAGTTGATTATTATCCCGGTTATTCTACCAGCTAATCAACTCCTCTCTAACACATGTCTAGCAGTGACTTTGAATTGATGTACAGAATATAATTATTTGTGCAAATTTCTTTTGTTTCTTGTTAACCACTGAAATTGGTTAATTACTTTAATCCCCACAACCCCTCAAAAAGAAAGTATCTTGATTTACCAATTTATTTTTAATCGATATTAGGTTGAGCTTTGAAAGTTGACTATTCAGCAGTGTAAGACACTGCACTGAGAGGAAAAAAAAAATTATATTTTCTACATGTCCTTTAAAGCAGAATGAAAACACCTCAATCTGCAAGACCTTGGTAGCTTTATCAGATCCAAGGCTCTTCCGTTTGAGGTGTAATTATTTTACCATTATTACAAGCGAGGCTTTTAACAGAACAGTCATTCCCTCTATTTAAGCAGTAAGTTTTATAATTTATTACGGCTCTTTGGTCATCAACTCGCTATACAAACAGTCGGTCACCAGTGACCAATTACATTAAGGTTAAGCAACATAACTTTAAATTAGAAATAAGCTAATGTATCTTCATCAAGGGCCTGCTGTGTTTTCAGTGCTGTTTATGAGATGATACTAAATGTGGATATGGAGCACGCTCACTGGGACCAATTCCTATCGGCCTGAAAATGGAAAAGTCTTGAGCCTGCTCAGGTCCAGAGCTAATTAATGGGATAACATCTGCTTTACGCATTCTGCTGGAGTAATTTCTATCAACTTCACTGGGAAGATGCATGGGAAACTATCAGAGAAATAAGTATCTATGCTGAACCATATTAATCTGTAGTGAGTCTGGAAATGGGAATTTCAATTCTCCTATTATCCTAGGGATGGGCAGAGGGGGAGGACGAGGGCACAGGGCTTGTTTCTCGGCTGATCCAATTTCTGTGTTTGTAACAGATTGAGTTCTGTTTGCATGCACACACTTGCACACACACAGCAACTGCACGGGGCTGCCTTTGTCTCTGGGCTGGGGGGGTTTAAAGGACACAGTGGCAGCCGAAGATGACCACGCTCCTCGTACAACAACCGCTTTTATACAGGAAGGTGGTTAAGTGGCTTTATTGCATTACTTAAAAGCACAGCAGGGATGGCTAAAGAAAAAAAATACTGTACTGTAAAGCAGGCTGCAAAAGTGATAAGACACTTAGTTCATTTTATCAGCCTGTGGACAAGGTGCAGGGGTGTGAAGGGCCAGGCACCTACTCTGATCTGAGATCTAAGTAAGACATGAAGGGAATGCTGGCCACCACCAAAAAAATAAATAAAATCAGAACCTCCTAAAGAAATCCTGTCGACTTCCAAATTCAGGCTCCCTTTCACCTGAATTTCATCACTTTGTCCAAAAAAATCACTGGGCAATTTTAACTACAGCAAGATGCTTAAAACTGCATTTTGCTTGTGAGGTTTTCCTGGTGAAGTCCTGTAGGGCACAGAATCTGACTGCTGAGGAAAGACATTACATTTTTATGCATGTATGCTTTTGTCTGCCTGTGCCTACAGATATGTAAAATTTATGAAATTAATGCCCTTTTAAAAATGTCTACACTGGAAACATGTCTGTATGTTCCGACAAAACACATTTATACCTAAAAACATCTACAAATATTCATGGCTCTGTGTGTATGCTCAAAGAGAAAAAGCCAAAACAGAAACAGGTACATGCCTGAGTTTGGAGTGGCAAAACCAAAAAGAATCATATTGTTTTCCTAATATTATTATTATTATTGTCTAAGCTATGATTTACAGGTTTAATTCTTTCAAGCTAATGCATACAAATGAATTGCACAGAACAACGGAAAAGGAGGGAGGTTCTTACAATAAAAAAATTCCATTAACAGCCATTCACCTTTACCTAAGAGGTTATGAGTTCATATGTCAACTCTATGGAATATTTCAGTAATTTGTTTGCTATTGTGTACATTCTATGTATTTGTTTGCTACAAGGTATTGAAACATTCAGGCTACTGGGAATTAAATGCTTATTTGACTAACAATACCTATCTGTAAATTAATGGTATAAAACATGGAGTTTTCTAACAGGCTGTCACTCACTTTTATTTAAGGAGATACTACTGAGACAAGGTTCAAGGTCTTCCAAAGAACTCTGACTTCCTGGGCTTCAATCCTGGGCTTCAAGGGGAAATACTACTATTTACCTGTCGTTTTTAACTCTCTTACATAATTGTGTAAATTACTGACATGAAGCAGCACTTGCTTTTGTCACATGTAAATGACAACTACCCAGCTCTTCAGGAAGGAGCAGTGCAAAGCCAGAGTGGCTTTATTTTGAACTTGTGTGTCAGGTGTCTGTGGGGAGGAGGGAGCTTTGTGAGCAAAGGAACTGGATTTAAAGACTCATATATTGCAAAATTCCTCTGCAATCCATCACATTTGAGAGCAGAAAACGCATTTGATTTTTAATTTGCTTAAGCATGCAAGATGGCCCACTTCAGCAGCATTGCAATTTTCTGATTTGTGGGCAGGATTCACAGACAGAACACAGCTACTGTTCTTTTCCTTTCTCCTGGAACTGTGCCATGAGGCACCACGGTTGTAACAGGGGTGAATCCTCAATTCTGTTCATCTCTCTCCCCTCTCGGTGTTATTTGAACCCTTATTTTCCTTGAGGGGCTCATTCAGCTGCCCTAATATGTATACAGTGATAATATAGTCATACGCATAATAAAAAAAGAGCTTCAAAATTATAGTCAGCTTAGTAATAATGCAGTGCTGTGCTGGAGTGACTGGCAACTGTTGATCCAATTATATAACTGGTTGCTTCTTAAAATTCAGGGATATGAGACTGATATATAATGTGCTGTAAAGTGTAAAAGAACTGGACAGGAAATAAGGCGGGTTGAATTTTTTCGTGCTTTGATCAAATTAGAACCAGGTTGATGAAAGGAAATGCCTTGGGTTCTCTGCTTGAAGTTTTGTGTTATACAAAAGGCTCTTGAAATGATCAATTTTGCACATGTCACTCAGTAAGTTTAGAGAGAACCAGTGCCTGTGTCTGCCAAGGAGTCTCTGCCACAGCTCCCTCCAAAGCCACCCCGTGCTGGACACTAGATTTAACTGAGATGCTCCAAAATGGAACTGAGGAGCCGAAGGAGGGACGATCACAAATCACAGCAATACCCCAAGTTTGCACGTTTGTTTTCCAGGTTTCTGCTCAGCCCTTTGACTCAAGAAACACAGATCAGGAAAGACAGAAAAGGGTCATCTGGTGAATCCCTCAGAAATAAATGCAGGATTATCTTTGCTGCTGTTCTTTTAAGCATTTATCTGTCTAACTCACTAACTAGCTTTCATCCATTGTAACCCTCTGCCTTTCCCCCGCTTTTAAAACAGCCACTATTATTTATGAAGTGCTGTAGATGTGCAGTGAGAAGCACAGGGACTTTTTGCTCTTATTTTTCCTTGAGGACAACTTAAAAGGAGAGAAAAAAGCACCTATGAAAAGGCACCTTGCAGGTAAGGCTGTGGTTCTTCTGTCGCTTGGTCTGTCTCTGAAGAATGACTCCATAGTGGTTAGGCCTGTATGAGACACAACCTCTCTGGTACTTTTCTGGGATCAATCCCTCTGTACTATGTGCTGCTCAATGTAGCGATTTAAATCCCACCGTTTCAGTCTTAATGCATTAACGTTTCAGCACTCCTCAAACACATCCTGGAAATCTGCCTCCTCCTTGTAATTCTTATGCCCAAATCAGGAATTGTGTAAGATTTGAAGTGAGGCACCTGAGTCCAGCACACATCCACACCTCTGCTGAAAATACAGTATCGTGATTTATCAATAAATACATTTAGGGCGAGGGGAAAGAGCAAAGTAAGGGAAAAAAAATTTAATTCCCAAGCCCTGGTGCAACAAAGTCCCTTGTGGTACTCACTGCAGCAGGGAAGAGAACTACTGAAGGAGCCACCAACATTAAAACTTGCTGAATTCCTGTTGCCCCCAGGATAATACCTGCATGGAAACTCTTTTGCTTTGGCATAATTCCCTGTGCCAGGCACGCCTCCAGAAAGCAGGGCTTCCAGAAATAATATCCCAGGATGGGGAGCACTGAGGAGTAACCTTCACCCAGGCCTTTCAATTCAGTTTTGTGGGAATTACAGCAAATTGCGGTGCGTGTTTGTGTTGGATGCAGAGCAGTTGAAAAGCTGCCCATTTCCCCACCTAAGCAGCTCTTTGGGAGTTGATTGGTGTTCCCCAGGAACAGAAACACGCGCAGCATTGGAAATGACAGGGCGGCACAGTGCAATTTCACTAAGAAGGATGCACAGGGTGTTATAGGAATAACATTTTTCCAAGTTCCAAGGCTGAAGTTAGAGAAGCTCTTTACAATTTTTGCATGTGAGATGCTGCTCCATTCCAGTGGCAGGCACTGCTGAGAGCCCAGGTTAATAAGGAATAATTGATAATGGAGAATGCTCCTCCGGGCTCCCTGCCCAGGGCCCACTGACCGTCTGCAGCACCAGGCCATGTGTGCTCACCTCATTCCAGGGAACGGCACCAACCTGGGCTTGGAGTCTCACTCCTGGAAAACCCACTACATCACAACTTACTCTATGAAAACATCCAAATGGGAAATGAACATACTTTAAATAATAGCTGATTTCAATTATTTTCCATAACATTTGTTTTTCTTTTCTTCCCCCCCTTTTTGTTTTTGTTAGATCACACTTAATATGATTCCACGACACCAATGCTGGGGATGAAATTGAAAGCTATATTCTTCTAAATGTGTTCCCAACATTCCATTTTTTACAGAGCTGCCAGGGGCTATTCTGCATTCCCACAACGGCTACAAATGTAACATATTGTTTTGCAATAAAAATTAGCTATAAAAGTGTGAAAAACGCCAGAGATCCAAATGGGAGAAACAAGAGAAGGGGTATGGCTTTCGCACACTTTTAGTGGACATTTTATTTATTTTTCAAATGGAGTAGACATATTTATAGCTACTGTATTTCAATTATCTCTAATTTCACACATTTTATGCAGATTCTAGGCATTTTAATTGCAAATGAGAAGGAAACTTATTTTTAAAAGTGGAGCAACACAACATTTCAGATCTCAATTTTAATTCCAAATTTATCCGCATCACTGTTAAAAACTTTTAAAACCTCATTTACACTGCGACTTAAAATTAGGTGCGATTTCAAACAAAAACAAAAGTCCTCCGTACCTATGAGTTAGAGCGCCAAAACCTCTCTCACATATTTTTACATCTTTTCTTTGTGAATTAAAATTTTTAGGTAGGAAAGTTTGGAAAGCTGAAATGACATTATTAATCAGTGACACATTATTTCAACAAGAGTCAGTAATTTAATAGTATTGTCCATAAGTGATGAAAATTAATACATTACCCGCCCTTTCTGTCTCTGTGTCTCCAATAACCCAGGGCATGGGTTATTAGCTCAATCCCTGCTCAGCCGTCACTCAATGGGAAATTCTTCCAAGGGGATAAAGCACAACGCAGCCTTTGGCTGGATAAAAATTCCCACTGTACGCTAAAAGCGTTAGTGACAAATGCCGCTCTTTTCCAAGCGGTATTCCCGGTAGCTTACTCCTATGGAACGCTAATAAGCTAAATAAAATGTTTGTGACAAATTCAAAGCCACTTGAACCCTGCTGGTCTGAAGCAGGGATGGTTTTCCAAAGGATCCTACAGCTCCAAATTAACCTAACAGGTTTAAAATCACACATCTGATTTTGTGGAGCCTCCTAAGCTGAGAATCCACTGCTTGACTTTGTACCATCCAATGGAACAGATCTTTAAAAGTTCCAACTACTTACTGAAAGGCATGAAATACTTTTATTATAAATGGAAATTTAATGTCTGGAGCATGTGGAGTTTTTCTCTTCTTTCTTTCTATTCTGTAATTTATTTAAATGCATTCAAAAATGCATTCAGAAAATGAGACATAGCACTTTGGTTAAGACATCTGTATTTCAAACCAACATCTTCAGGACTGTGAGCAGCTCTGTTAATAGTCTTTTTATTTGATTAGGGTAATCTGCTGCTGTGCTGTGCTAATCTTTATCCACTACCTTTTAACCAATCAATATTTTAGGGTTATAGATTTGGAAGGTAGGCGATAATTTTGTAGATAAACTCTCTAGGCACTGCTGACATGGTGTGGTTTCATATTTAATATCTTTTCTGAGGATTCACAACTCCAGCAGTGTAAGAATCTGCCCAGGGTAAAAAAAAAAATAAAAAAATTAAACCTTAAATTTTCAAAGCTGTACGCAGGGATTTGGCCACCTGCCTCCTATTAATGTCAATGAAAATTTAGAGGTAAGAAAAGCTATGTCTTTTCCCTCAGATCATTTCTGCTTTGAAAGGAACCAGAGAACAAGAGAGAGGAAATTAAAAGCAACTTCATACCACAGGCCAACACCAGCAAGGCCTGGTGGTGAGGCAGGAACAGTACAGAGGCAAAACATTTGCTCACTAAATGAGTGAGCATCTCCCTGAATATCAAAAGAGCCAGGTACAAAAAGTTCAGAAGGAAAAAAAATTAGATTTTCTGGTTTTAAAATGTCATTAAAATATATCTTTTCTAATTTTGCTCAGCTGAAATTATCTGTTGCTTATGATAATAATTTTGCTGCAGATAAAATTAGTTGTCAGACCTCTGTTTATGGCCTAATTACCTTTTCTAAGGGAAAAAAAGGCAGGAGAAATAAAAGAAAGAACAATAAAATGCAGAAATCTACTTTCCAGCAAGAGGGATTCCTAGTGATGTGCTACCTGCATGGACTTCGCTAGAGCCATGCGCGTTTTTTATACACAAGATTTATTTTATATAATAAATATTAATATTTTTTTTTTATACAAAACATTTATTTGGGCTGTTTTGCCCATCTGGGCAGTGCCAGCTTCTGCCTGCCCTCATTTCTGTGACTGGGGACAGGAAGGACAGGCCAAATCACCCTCAATTATTTCGAGAGAACTGGGAATCCTGAAATGATTTGAGATCCTTCTAATAAGAAAAGTCAGGAAATCTGAGGGCAGCATCTTGAAAAAGAAGGCACTGTAAATTACTAATTTCTTCTGAAAATGTTTCCCCACTCTGCTCCCAGCTTTGGAAAAGGTAAACGGATTTTTCATTGTTTAGAAGTGGGTGCCAGGAAAGCCACTGCAAAGAAACATTTGTAAAGACCGAGCCTTGTGTTACAGATGTCAGAACCAGCACATTTTGCTCATGTCTCAGCCCAATGCTTCAGCAAGGAGCAGAATGACAAATACTGAATATTTCTTAATAACTCTTCATATGATATGAAGCTCAAAATTGAAATTAATTTGTACAGCATTCCTGTTAATGGAGTTGCAGCCACAATGCCACCTAAATTGCAGCTCTACCTGGCACAGCTTGGACACAGCACAAACGGAAGGTGAGCAAGCCTGACCTCAGACAGAGGCTGCCCTTTGAAGTGTTCTGAGCAGCACTGCCATGAGATCTGCCCAGCTGCATTTTGGAATATATTTGACAAACAAAAAAATTTGTATCTGTGTTCATTTCACAAGATATAAATGTCTCTTTCGTGGTAGGAGAAATCCTGCTCCCGGGAAGTGATCCTAATCTAATCTGACACGCGGTATTTGTAACCCTACTTTAGTGTCCCAGTCTATTTACAGTGTTTACATAAAACCCCCCGAAATCTCTGCACTCCCTGAAAAGTTAATCCAGTACAAATATTGACTGGCTGTCAATTGAGCATTATTGACTTGCTCTGGGACTGTGCTTTATTGCCTTAACTGATGAAACTTGTTTTCTTTGCTAAACTTAATTTCTTTTGGGCCCCCTTTGGATGAAATGCCATTTATGAGACTGCTCCTCCTCCTCCCACTGCCATGGGGCCACCCCTTCCACTCAGCTG
Source organism: Cyanistes caeruleus (assembly GCF_971803275.1). NCBI lineage: Eukaryota > Metazoa > Chordata > Aves > Passeriformes > Paridae > Cyanistes > Cyanistes caeruleus. The sequence continues at coordinate 118,556,530 of NC_141702.1, forward strand.
GAGTGATGGGACAGCCTCAAAGCTTTGCAGAAGGAAGGCAACCAACCCACTCTGTATTCTATAAAGAAAACCTGGCCCACCAGTCCTATCTCCTATAAATATTTGGTCCACACCGGCTCCAACACAGCGACTTCCTCCTTTGCTTGTACAGAGACGTGTCTCCAGCAAGGCTGGAAGGGGCTGTGAACCCTTCAATGGGGACTGTGAAAAGCAAACTGATTACCAGGAGCTGAAATTCTCACTCTGGCAGTCTATAACCTTCACTGAGAGGTGGTGACAGGGTTTTTTTTTTTAAGGAATTCTAAAATTCTAAAAGCTAAAAACCTTGGATGTCTTGCATCTCTTTATCAGAAATAGTACAAATCAGCTTATCCAGAAGCCAAAGTTCATGAAACACACACACTCATCGTATTTTGAACACCCAAGAAAACATTATTTATCATTTCATTTTTTTAAATCTATAGTCTACAGATACAGCAATACAGAAACCAAAAATAGCAACTTTCACAACATTCCCTGATTCTGCAACAAATTCCATCAAGCGTTCTAAGTTCTGATCCCCAGGTCAAGTGAGACTGACAATAAATCTTAGGAAGGATTTGATATCGTTAAGCTGCAAAACCCAAAAATCCATTACAAAAGATTTATCTGAACGTATAAAGAATGAACCCAAAATGTTTCAGCCAGTGTGGGGAAGGACAAAAGGGTGGAATGGCAGACAGGGGAGGAAGGGTAGATTTCAAATGACCAAAGCCAGTTACAAAGCAGGTATTTCTCTCTGATCTCAAAACATTTAGGAAGGAATTTGCCCAAAAATGCAGTTACCACAGAGATGAGGGTTTGTTTGTGAAGGAATGTACCAGAGCAGGCACTTACAGTTTGCAGAGCACCATCTGCTCCTCCACACGGGGCTGCTCCTTGAGCCCTGCTCAGCTCCAGGGCAGGATTTGGTGCCATCATCTGCTCCTTCCTCTGTTCTCATCAGCTGCCTGGAGAGAGGGGCAAGAAGAGGGAAAAAGCAGGGATGTGTCACATTGCTACACCTTCATTTAATATTCTTTATAACTTGTTATGTTTGGCTCAGGTGCAGTGCAGTTCTTTAATCAAACATCCTCAGATCATCCTTTTAGCAACTGACCAAAGCCATGACAGTTTTGCTCTCAGTTTGCCAACCACATGAGCAAGTTTATTCCTGCCTAGTTTATTTTTTAATTTTACTTTAGCCCATACAAGTAGTTTTTTCTACAAGACCTCCCTTCCTTTTAAATGAAAGGCTTCTTCTGAACATTTGACAAATGGGAGAATGCACCCTATAACACCAGCTATGCCAAGAATGCACCTGCTCTCTGTGAAAATACTTTGGCTGGCTTGAATGAGGTTAAATGTTAACATTTTCATTAGTCTAAGTTTTGGAGGTGTTGGCATAAAAATAAAAACCAAACAAACAACCCAGATCATCACAAATTTTACTTTTTTAAAATTAGATGTGGCTGATGTATGAAAAGAATTTTTTTAATTTTTTTCTTTTATATTTCAAACCCTGGAAATGAATTCAAGGTGTCTAAGCCAATTAAGAGCCACCATGCACAGAATTATAGCAGAGTCAGAAAGCCCCTGGAATCAAGGCTACAAGAAACCTCAGATGTATTTGAACCAACCACAATCACACCTTTACCATGAGGTGCAAAAAATGCCAAAACAAGACAAAAACAGACACTCCATATTTTTAAAAGCTTGGGTTTTGCTGTTGCTCAAAGTCCTTCCCTCCCCACATACCTGTACACAATAATGATCACCATCATCATAAAAAATAAGCCCTCCAGATCAAATAGTCAGTGGTATCTTAAGAGAAAAGAAGATGACAGGCTTAGGAAATCAAATCCTTGCAATAAATAATATATGATGAGTTAAGGAGATGAACTGACAAGGGGGTGCACCTCTAATCTCTCCCCTGCAAGAGAGGGAAGAGCTGAATCACTTGCACATCTTTCTTTGGGCATGGTCAGGGGTTGCTCCTCCACTCCAGTTTCCCAAGGAATATCACGCTCCACTCATTCACCAGTCTAAGCTACATGTCAGCAGCACAGTCAGTTTTCACCTGCCATTTTACAGCATAAAAATAAAATTTTGGAACATTCTCTTATTGAGATCTAATTATTTCAGAGCAGGTTTGAATTAGAGATGAGAGAGTCAAGCCACTGAAGTCCTGTGGGACACCAAGGACTACCTTGCTCAGGATTCCCAGTTATCCTTTATTCCAAACTTGAAATGACACCTCCACCTAAACAACAATTTTAAATAACAAACTACACCAGGCAACAACAACAAAAAAATCTCTCAGCGTGGCCAAGATGCCAGGCACATAAAGAAAATTAACTGGCCCATATTTCTGAGCAATAAAATCAATGTCACCTTTTTATACCTTCAGCCCCCTTGTCTAATGTCCCTCAGCAGATTCCTGCCAGTGCTGTGCAGCTATTCCAGGCAAGACAGGGGTGAAAGCCTGTGAGCAAGGACTTCCCACCTTCCACCAGCTCCATCCTTCTCTACTGATCACATCCCTTCAGTTTTCCCTCTCTCAGCTTTGCCACTTGGGAAAAAAGCAGCACTAAAACATTTGGGACATAAAAACAGAGGAGTGCACTAGTTTTTCTAAAATATATACACCTTCCAGGCAGTAGCTGTTGGAGGAGGGAATGATTTTTGGTGCAGCACGCCACACAAGAATTTTTTTCATTAGTCTAAGAAAGGATTTCAATGTTAAAGACAAGGGGAAAAAGGAAATAAAGAGAAAAATAGTCAGTGATAAAGCAGTAGATTTCCATTTCCAAGTCAATTAATTTTTGACTTTATTTTGACTTTATTATTATTTTTGACTTTAGTATTGCAGAGATTTTTCAGCTATGCAACAATCCCCAGAAACAGCCCACAATTACGTCTAAATGGAGCTGTTACTGGTCAGCAGCTCAGAGGACCACACTGACACAGCTGAGACTCATAATCCAAGTCAAACACACACAAGTAGGAGCACTAAGAAAGTGTAAGAAGAGTATTAAGGGATTAAGAAAATTCTAGAAAAAAGCCATGTCAGTGGCAAACACGAGTAATGAGTTTTCCGAGTTTGACTCTTCTTCAATGGTGTTAGGGACAGCCCCAAAGAGAACTGAGAAATGAGAATATACTTTGCAAAACATTTGTTCATGGCCCAGTACTTTTGCATTAAAATCAACTCACCTCCTAAATCCCTTTTCTCCTACACCACATCTCCCACTCATGTTTACCTTTTCTCATTGCAGCTATATATTTTTTCCCTGCTCAAGTCTTTTTTCTCACCACAATGAGAGCGGGTGCCAAAACTGTGGCTGGTTTGGCCTTCCCAGTGCAGAGCAGGGAGAAAAGGAATCATCAGTGCAGTGACTGACAGCTATTGCTGCTGGCAAAGGCAGGAATTGCAGTTGGATTTTAAAATACTTTTTTTTAAAAAGAGGGGAAAAAAAAAAAGGCAGAAGAGGAAAAGGGGGGAAGACACCGTTTTTTCAGCCCAGCTATTTGAGAGATAATTGCTGTAATTTTGTCTCTCCTCAATCTTTTCACTAGGCAAGCTTACCGAGGAAGACAAATTTCTAATTCTTCAAAGTGCTGTAATTCACACTTTTCTAGAAGTTTGATTAGCTTGAAATTTACACTTGACCATTACAAAATTCTAGAACAAGAAGTAAAAAATGGAAAAAAAGAAAATTCAAAGAAAGAGAGAGACAGACAGACCAAAAAAACCCAAAAAACTCAAAGAAAAGAACTCAAACCCTATCCCTGTTGCTGGAGAAAAGAAAAAAAAAATATTTTCACTTTGTCTGGCACAGTGTTTTCATGTTTTTTAAACTGCTCTGTATTTTCACAGCTTCAGATATTTCTGAAATACAGAATTTGCATTTCCTAGGTGGGGAACACTGCCAAAATTGTTAATCCCAGGCAGATGTAAAGTTGCACCACTATATTGTGATGTGGCTCCTTAAAAACAACCTAAAAACATAAAAAAACATTAAAAACCCACAACAAAACAACCATCCAAAAACCACCACAAATATCCACTAACCCATATGGTCAATAATTGCTGTTTAATAGTCCTCCTATTACAAACCTAAAAAGCAGCAGCCAGAATTACCAGTAGAGTATTAATAAACAGGAATGAGTTAATAGTGCATAAAGACCTTCTAGTGGAACAGTGGGGGAGTTGAATATTCTTTTCTTAAGTCAGCTGTAAGTAATTACTACATGGTGTGCTTCTGACTATTACCATAACAGAGCAATTGGACGTGAAGAATGGATAATAGTATGGACATAGAGGTATTTTTAGAATATCAGCAGTGAGGCAGGTAAATGCCCTACTCGGGCACAAACCTTTAAATAAGTTGAAATAACTTTTCCTAATGACACCTAGCCAGGGCAGATTTCTGAAAAGATCAATCTAATAAATTATTCAAGTAACTTTATAAAGACATGGCTGTGATATGTAAATAAGGGGAACAGCAAAAAAATTCCCAGCCATTCAGCAGGCAGGCAGCACTGCAGTAAGTGCATAATCACAAGTTTCTGCGTTTCCTTTAGAGCAGTGCCTTCCTCTGTCTGAACAGGGACCGTGCTCCGCTCGCCTCCATTGGCTGCTCCGCTGAAAACTCCAACATTCCATCAGGAAGGGGAACTGTGAGTGCAGGAGTTGTGGGGTTTGGACAGCTGAGGTCATCCTCAATGATTTAACGACGCCTCTGATTTGTTTTAAGGTATCATTGCGGGAGCGTTCAGGGACATGCCGCTCCACGTTGCTGGGACCATCCAGCAGCCACCAGCAAGTGCAGGGGGAGATTCTGTCCATCCACACAACAGATGCTGCCATATAAAACCAGCTCGAGCCTTAATTCAGAGAATCATAATTTTATAAATGCACTGAAACATAATTTAAGGAGTATTTTGAATTTTTCAGGCTACAGGTCTTTCTCCTGCTGTGTTGCTACACAGGGCAGATGTTGATTTTTCAATTTGCAGGTTTGTTAAGCATCATGGAATGTTTTGGTTCTCAATCAAGAATATTCTTCCCAAGTGGTTGCAAAGTCCTATGCCTGAAAATAAATGCATGTCCTTTTTGTTTCTTAGAAGCACGTGTTCTGCATTCAATAGAAGCAGAAAAATAAAACTGATAACATGATGCTATTTATTAGAGCAATACATGCATTTTTAGACTTGGGCTCTCAGAACATAATGTATTTCCAGGTTATTGTCTACAAACAGAGTCTATATAAGGCAAGAGGCAGTCTCATTTACAGGCTGTCATTCCAGCAGTTCTACTCAGAGAATTCTGCACTGTGATGTCCTCAGTGCTGTGTCCATCCTCTGAGGTGCCCCTATCATGGTCCCAATCACCTTATCAAAGGAACAGCCCCTACACCAGTAACGTTAATGGTGAACAGCCTGTGCACCCACCAGGAATTTTAGGAAGAGGGAATGTTTCTCATTTGCATGCACTCCAACAGATGGGGTAAAAGAATTTTGCCTCCCCTAAATACAGACTGAGCTGCTGAGTTCCCCCCAGTATATTCTGTGTTCAGCAGCAGTTTCTGACTAATCTGCTGCAATGTCCCTGGTATCAGTCCTGGATTTCTGTGCAGCAATCAGACAGAGCCACAGAAATCACATTGTGCCACATCCACCTCTGCATAAAGTTGCTGACTTGAGGGCGTTTCATCAAGACAGGTTTGGCCCTTTGCAGTCTTCTGCCCCATTAAATCTGAAGATTATGTGTTGTTCTTAGCCACTCCACTGTTATCATAATGGAGAGCTGATGTTATAATGCGGGTCAAACAAACAGCTAATTGTTCTTGGGCATAGCTTGAGCAAAAACAGAATGGAGAGGCTGGAGACATTAATAACAGTACTTGGTGCAATTATAATAGATAGCTTCTATCAGAGGATTTAAAATCACTTTGTGAGCCTTGCAAGCACATTGCTAAGTGTTTTTGATACTCCCATTTGAAAGTGAGACCATCATCTTAAGTCCAGGCTCATACATTGAGATACTGGAGCAGGGAGAATGTAAACAATCAAGAACATACAGGACAGAAGGCAAGCCTAGGAGAGTCAACTCAAAGTTCATGAGTGTGTTTTTTAAAAAAACAATCTAAATAAAAAAGAAAAAAATCAGGCAACTCTGGAAGAATAAAAATTCCACATATGGACTAAAGTATGGACTAAAGTTTGGGGCTTTGGTTTTGTTGGGGTTTGGTGTTTTCCTTCCCCAAAATTAAAACAACACATTTGCTACATTAGCAGAGAGAAACTCATGTGAATGTTGGAGCTCTCCAGCCAAGACCCAACTCAGTACATTGCAGGAGCCAACTTTGCAAGGGTAAGGACTTTCAAGAAAGAACTGATGTCTCACAAACCCAGGAAAATTTTAGGGTATTTCTGGTACTGCAGGCACACTCACACGCACACATTTATTAGAATATTAAACAATTCCTCAGGCTATATCCTGTATGGAAAAATTCTATGGAGGGGTAGAAACACAGAGCCTGAAACAGGCAAAGCAGAGAGACGATGAGAAGAGGAAAGAGAGAAGTCACAAAAAATACAGCCAGAGTCAAGGTCACCCAAACTGGCTCAGAAACTGATTGGGGCAGAATAAATCTGCAGCTCTGGAGCTGACATGGGAAGGAAGGGAAAAGGGGAGGACAAGGCAAAATATGAAAAATAAGGTGACTTAACACCACTGAAAGATTTTCACCACACGAGAAAACAATGCAAAAACTGATCTAAGAAACTGTCAGCCAGGAGTGAAGGCACAGAGTGCATAAGAGCAGGGTAGCTGCAAAGACAAACATTTTTCTCTTCCGGTGGACAACACTGCAAAAATATTATTGCCCAAGCTCCCTGCACCCTTCCATTCCCCAGCCACATTGTTCAGAGGTCTTTCTGTAAAGACCAGGAGGGATGTAGTCAGCAAAAAGAAGACAACAGAGGCATTAGCACTTGTCTAGGACATTTGAGGTATTTATGGAGAATAGAATTCAATTGTCTAAATTATCAGCCCTAGGGAAATTGTTTTGGAGTTCTCATTCAAGCTGTTACTCAGGATGTATTTTGTCCTTCAGAACGACCTGAAGCCTGTCCTGCCATGTGAATTCTTTGAAAATAAGATAACAGATTATTTTAAAATGATTCTTCAGGAAGACTGGGTATATTTTAAAGTTTTCCAATAAGGCACTCTGGCCTTACATATTCCAGTTTAAAACAAAGTGAAATCACTGAATCAGTAGTTATATGCAAAAATATTTGGGTTAACAAAACACAGTCCCATTATACATTTCCATAGCTTCCAGAAAAATCCACAAGTCATCTGACACCAACTTGGATATCTCTTGAAAAAGTACTGAGCATATTCCAACCTCCCTCAGTGATGAGCTCAGTGCTAAGGTGTTTAAGGTCCATGATTATGCATCATTTGCTCAAAATGGCCTATTTTTGCTTTCATGCTCTTGAATGAGATAGTAAAATGGAACACTTTTTCAGAAAATCAGAACTGAATCACTCATGCATGGCTGCAATCATTATTTGTATTTCACTGGCATCTCAAGATCTCAGGCAAAAGTGGGACACTCGTCTTGGAACATGGATTAAGAGACATCACCTTCCCCTAAGACCTTTTACTTAGATAAGAGACACATGCACGGGAGGAACTCCAGGGCATCCCTACCTGATATCATAGAGAGATCAGTTTATCTGAGCCTTTTTAAAGTATGTGACAAAACCTTGCAAAGAATAATGAGGGAAGAACTTCAGAGACTCAAAGAGTTTTTAACTGTTAACTGGATAACTGGAGTTTGGACAAACAGCAAGGGCCATCATACACTGCAACAATTCCCAGCTGTCAACCGGGGACACCCAAACCAAAATAACTTTTAAAAGGCATTGCTCTCCCACTTCGAATAAGTTTTCCACATTTTTACTACTGCTCTTGGCTGGCCAGGAATTCACCTCACACTGCTGAAGTGCTGTTCATCTCACACCACACTGTGTGTGTGTGCTGGGATTCGAGTCCAGGTACCCATCACTCATTAACTGGGCAAAGCTGACACCAGCCTGTTTCCCTGGAACACAACAGCCGGGTCTCGTTTGACTCCCCTGCACTGAGAAGATGAGCTGGAAATATTCCCACCTTTTTCCCTTCCCTTCTTTTTCTGGTTTTCCTTCAGGTGCTGCAAACACATGCTGCATTTTTATCTTCTGTTGTGCTATCATTTCTTACTCTCCAAGCATGTTTTTTTTCTTCTCCCACCTAATTCATCCTCCTTAATTCCATAGTCTCTTAATATCCTTTTCTCTTTTCCAGGTTTCTTAGTTACCCCTAACAAGCCATCTACTTGCAGGTACCATCATTTGCCCACCTGATCACATTTCTCTGGGTATGGCAGAGTCGGATGGAGAATTTTATTTTTCTCCTAACTCTCCACACCATTTTTGTTAGGCTGTCCCCAGGCTTTTGAAATAAGGGGGAAAATAGTGCTCCCCTGCCCCATCCTCACACGGGCTGTTACAGGAGTTCAAAATTCATGGGAACTGAGCATGCAAGGCCAGAATTGACTATACTCTGAATGAGAAGACTTCTTAGAAGAAAATTAGGATTTAATCCACTTAAAGCACGCCAGTCAATTGATAGGCTGTATGCCACTGCATTCACTTATCCAACAGCAACAAAAATAATGCATCAATTACACTCATAAATGAAATACTATATACAAAGGATTAGCTCAGGCTTTCTGAGCAGAATTGGACACTCTAATAACCACAGCCTGTCTGAAAAGACTAAATAAAGAGAAAGTCTCCCCAACATGCACTACATATTGACATTTATATAGTGCCAGTACATAAGCAAATATTTTAACCTTTATCTGCCTTTCAGTATTTGTCTTAGTTTCTAATCATCACTTTAGGCAGTTCCTAAATTAAATGCTGCTACACTATTCCCCAAAACGGCAAAGCCAAAACAAAATACAAGAGCATTTTTTATAAGATGTAACAATCAGCAAAAACAATGCATAAAGCCATTATTTTTCACCGGGCTTTGTTGTGACAGTTACCATGGCCAACCCATTAACATATTTGCTGTACAAGTATGGTCATTCCACGGCCTTAATTAACTTTCAAGTGGAGAGTGCTGCGGCTTTACCACTTATTAAATATCCACTACAATAAGTTACAGTTTTACCCTTCCAACCTCACTTAGCCAAGACACCCAGAAGAACCAGCTTTCCATCTGACTGTAATTTTGTAATTGCTTTTTACTGAAATTATGTTGAAACTGGACCCCCTATGTAAATGTATTTTGCCTGGTTCATCTAAAATTGGCCACCCCTAATCAGATCTGGTTGATATTTGATTGAATAAGTGGAAAATTAAGTTTCTCTCTGATAATGCTGTGCTTTTGCCTCCCTTTCATTATGTATAATGTAGGCATTTTGGGGCTGGAATCTGAAAGCGTGCCCCCTAGAGAACAGCAGCCAGGCTTGGGAATGCTGCCGGGAAAGCCGAGCTGCTCCGAGTGCAACACACAAACAGCGCGGTTCCACCGAGCACGGCTAATTCCAGCTCTGCTCGGGAAGAAAGCGCCGCCATTGGAGACTGAATGCAGGCAGAATTAGGGTTTGTGATTAGCTGGGCTGAGCTGCTGAGGTGTATTCATAATGGTATCGTTATTTCCACGCGCGAGCATCAGAATGCCCTGGGTGTTTAAACTTGTTCGCTGCCGGCTGAAAGCAACCGGACCCACCTCTGTCAGGCACTCCACAGGGTGGGAATCACAACTCGAGTTCAGGGAAAAAATAATTCCACAAAGGGAACACGTGAAAAGGCCACAGGAGTGCACCACTGAAAAATACATAAAAATGCAAATTTCCCTAAACTTCATCTTTGGATGGACTGAAGCATAAGTGAGAACTTCAACAAAGCTATAGAAAAAGATGACAGGTCTGAGTTTCAGAAATTTAAGACAGCAGTAGGATTAGACACTTTGGGTTGTCTTCGCATACATTTCTTATGGGAGTTAATTCCATTTGACATGCAAGACCAAAGCAAGATTACAGAGGCATAGCCCCATGGCGAGGTGTATGCTGTAGCTAAAAGCTGGGATTTGAATAATTGTGCAGGCTTACTCCAAGAATCAGGCGAGAACAGAATGAATGGATTATTACAAGGAACTTTGTACATTTTTAACTGCTGGACTTAATAAAATACCGTGTGTGTAAGACTGGTATTACGGTCCTTTGCACTCACTCCAGTTGAAGTTTGTGGTAGGATCTATCAAACAGGAGAAAACACAGAAGCTGTTAAAAAAGAATGTGCGATGAAGAACTGGCCAGGGCCATGCCCCGTGCCATCTTCTGAGGGAAGCAAATTTGGAGAGCTTTAGTTCAAAATATTCAGACCCTAAAAAGTTAAAGGGAATTAATTTCCTGCATAAAAGAAGTTTGAAGGAACACAAGAGATTGGATCAAAAAAAATGAGGGAACAAAAAAAAAAGAAAAAAAAGGAGGGGAAAAAAAAAAAAGGAGGAAAAAAAAGGCAAGTTTTTATTTCACTGTTTCAGCTTGTTAGCCAGATCATTTATTACGGAGAAAGATTACTAATCCACACATCATTTTTTTTTAAATTGACCTCTTCCCTTTGTGTCTGTGGAAGCACTTGTCTGTAAAAGGAGGTAATAGCTGACTGCTCCTTAGAGTCAGTGATGCTTAATTAACTGTCCAGTGAGAATTATTGAAATACTTATATAATTCTTATTTAGCACTCATTAAAGTGAGGGATACAAATGCTGGACAATGAGAGGTTCAGGAAGGCTTTGAAAAGAAGGAGTTAGTACTCTAATAGCAAAGAATTATGAAAGCCTGCCCATTAACAGTAATAGAGCAAACCTTTCATTTTAAAAGTCACTGACTCAGATCTGGACTTATTTGATATTTTTTTAAAAGCTCCTTCATCCAACCCCCAGCAATAGACGATCTCCTGCCATTGCTACCCTGACTGTGCAGCAGGTGAGCCAAGGAGGCGACTGGAGCTCCTCTCCCTCCCTGTGCCTGCCCAGCCCATGCTCCCTTGGCTGATTTGGCACAGCTCCTGCCCCCCCTAAACTGCCCAAATCCCACCAAAATTCACCAGCTGCTGAGAGGCCCCAACAGGTACAACAGAACCAGAGCAATGATTTGTACCACACCACTATCAGCAAGGATATGGACTGTCTTACTACAGGACTTTCCTTGCATCAAACACATCCACAATTATCACTGCATAGAAACAGCATCTCAGGTGATTCCCATTTTGCCCTAAAAAATAATCTCCATTTCATTCCAATGGGAACTTTGGAAGCATGTGACGAATATCCTGAATAATCTGGCAGCTTCTAGAATGGAGATGAAGAGGCTGCTGGGTACCAAGCAATGGCGAGATTAAACCCCACCTCTAACTTACCCTGTAACAGATACAGAAAATGAACCAAGTTCATCAGTGCCCTATGTGAGGCAAAAAGAATATGCATGTGTCTCTAATAGGCCCTATCAAATCTCTTCAGAAATAGATGGCTAGTAAGAATTAATGGACCCAACTTCAGAGGGTTTCTTATTGCCCAGCTGGGTTTACAGAGGTCCCATGGATCAACAGTTTGTCCAAAGAAAATTCACCAACAAGTTCACCATCGCTGTGTGGAGACTTTGCAGGTTCATTCCCCCACAGGAGGTATACTGCATTCCTCTCTCCAATATGGATATTGTCAAAAGTTCTTGAATCTACAGGAATTCACTTAGAAATGAAGCTCTGATATCCTTTCTGTTCATATAATGATTGATGAAACACGAGGGAAAATAAATTGAATTATGTTAAATCTCCCAGGGAAACATAATTAAGCTGTAAAGCATTCCCTTGAAATCCTCGTAGCACTCGGGCTGTGTCTCCTACTACATGATCAATAATAATATTAAAGGCAATTATTTTGAAGGACTGGCATGAACTTTCAGCTTTTACTATGTTTTATACTATTAAAAGCTAAGGATTTGCTTGGCTCCTATATCTGTGAAATCCTTCTATAATTCCAGCACAAGGCTTCTAATGCATCATGGCTGGGACTTCCTCCTTCTTTTTTGGTACCTAATACAGCTCTTAATTCTAAAATCTGTATGTCTGTGTATAGTTCAGGATATGACATTACAGAAACTGCACTGAACACAGCAAACATTACACCCTCACCCTAAATCCAGAAGTTGACCAATTTCACGGACTATGCTGATTTCAATCCCACTTTAACTGGAATTCTAAGGATTAAGTAACTGTATATGATTAAATGACCACCAACATGTGCCTCCATCACCAAATCAAAATACGGCAAACACTTCCAGTTTGCCAAGCAGAAGATGAAGCTCAAGAATCCTGGGATAAAAATCACAGCAGACATCTAAAAAAACCTGGGAATTGGGAAACAGTAGGAAGAAATAAAATTTGATACTGGAAAGAAACAGTACCAGCAATTTTCCAAAGGAATTTTGTCATAGATGGAATTTGTGGACAAAAAGGCATGGGAAAAAAAAACCAAACTTGGTTGGTGAGCTGTGACTCTTATTAATGCAACAAAATTAAGTAGATGATGATTGTGTGCTATTAATACCCTACAGATAAATATAAATAATTAATGTGTCATACACACATTTTTAGTATATACATTTATAAATACATAGGAAAGACTATAAATATATCCTGGTTTTAACACATCTTGACCAGAAACAGTAATCCAAATGCAATTGTGAAAATGACATAAAAAGCAAGACTCTTCTGAGCAGCTCTAAAATTCAATCCCAGGCACCATCCCTACAGAGTGACCAAGACTTTCATCAAATGTCATAAGCTCTGAGCTGTAGATTTTTTCAAAGGGAACTCTCACTGGGCAAACAGCTTCCAGTTCCTGGAATGCTTGTCAAGCTCCCAGGTATGGAAGGGAGATGGACTTTGCAGATGAATTTGAAAGTATATATTACAAAGAACACAAAAGACTTCCTCAGAAAGCAGACATTGGATTTGGAACACTAAATACTATTATGAAAGCATCAAATAGAGCAACAATAATTAGAATACCTTGGTATTCTGGAAACTGCAACAATAGGTGTAAGTACCAGGATCCAAGATGTAAATAAGTCAGGCGTTTGCTTGTTCTTTTAATAAGAGAGGTATTGAGAAGGCAAATTTCAGACCCTGCGGAAGGCAGCACATAATTTCTCCACAGAAAGATTCATAAATGAGTTTCATCCTAAGAAAGATCAGAGTAAAATATACCAAGCAAGATGACATAATGGGCTGTAGCTTAAATGCAGCCCCCAATGGCCCCCTGTTCTGCAAACCAGGCTGTGGGTAATTGAATGTAAGACGAAGCAAAAATACAGAAAAGGCCAAGCTGGAGAATAAAAATGCAGTGTGTGTAACAGCACTGAGAGGAGTACAGCTCTGTAGAACTGATTAATAAGAAGAGCAGTGAACAGTACAGAGTGGATTTGCAGAGATTAGAATGTTGCAGGCTTTGTCCAAAAGATTGTATAAAGTTCTTATTGGTTTTGAATTTAAATAGGGTAAAATTTATCTAACACTATTAATGCTTCCCTTTGACCTTTAAATATCTCTTGCCTCCACCCCAAAAAAGGACACTTTAAAGCACAGTGTGTTTACCCTGCACTGCTTTATACCTCCTGAACACACGTGTGTCCACGTGCACACACGTGCATGGTCTCTTCTATTCCTCTGCACTGTCACAGCCATTATGGACAGATTGATTGACACTGGCAGCCAAAATCAAGAGGGCTCACACTCTGATAAACATTCTGACTCATGTTCCTGCATTAACAAGGGCAGAAATTCCAAATAGGAGACAGCAAGGCGAGAACTGGGGATTTTTTTGTTTCAAAGCTCTCATAAACACCCCAGTGGGTTGGGTGGCAGCTCCACCTCAGAAGTTTAAGTCAGCAGTAAGACATTTTTAGAAAAATAGGAAACATAAAAATGGGCTGGGCAGTAAAACTGAGAATAATATTCAGAACCCTGAAACCTACAGGCAGCAACAGGACACTGAGTGAAGATGGCAGCATCAGAAAAATACAAGATTCTTGACAAGTTAATGACAGAGACCATCATTACAGACAGAATTAAATATTTAATGGATAGATCGCAGGAAAGGCACAAGAATGCAGATTTAATTCTCTGGTTATAATGCTGCTTTCAAGATATCTCTGAGGCAGGACTACCATAGATCAGTTACTGTGTTCTGGAGAACATATAGCTGTTCCTCACAGGAGATCAGGAGTTGTAATCAAACACTCACAGGAGCTACATGAGGGGAAAACAGGTGAGGTTTATTTTCATCAAGGTGAAATACTTTCCATAGACTTAAAACTAAGGAGAGAAAGCCACAAGGACAAAGAATGTTCCTAAAGCTGAAGCACATGAGGAGCTAAGAGAAGATGTGAACATAGTTAAAACGATCCAAGCCCTTTCAATATGCAAACACATTATCAACAACAGAAATGCTGTTTTTCAGTCCCCAGCCTCCTGCCACTGTGGAGGGATCAGACAGGATTTTTAAGATGCAACCATAACAAACTGGGTTTTCTCATCTAACTCTCCCCATCTAAAAGGTAGAAACAAGACACCCTTCTCCCTCTGGAGCCTGTGGAGGGGATCAGGCAGAAAACAGAGGGAATCAGCCTGAAGAGTGATTGTGCAGAGCCATGAGGATTAGTCTAGAACATGGTATTTGGGAGGAGATAATTCACATGTCCAGAAAGCTTAAGAGTTGACTTAGGCAAGTTTCCCTGTGGATGCTAAATGTAAAAAGCAAGCAGGGAGCACAGTGTCTGTGGAAAACCAAGTCACAACTTTCTCAGACTGGCCTGGGAAATCACAAGGAGGAATCAAAACAATCCTCAGAGATAGAAGATAACTTTGCAGGTGCTGTTTGTCACTTTCTTGCTTTCATGAAAGAGAAGGTTGAGGGGTGGTGTACCCCACTGACCAATGATGGTGATGTGTTAGTTCACTGACTGATAAGAGTTTTACCTTTCTGGACCTTCTCAGACTGGTCTATAAAAGAAGATCTGGGATAATAAACCTCGCTCTCCTGTACAACCCACAAGAGGGTCCGTGTCATTATTTTCACCGTTCCCAATATAGTGTGACATCTCCCCTTCAGCCAGCCTTAGCTGGGGCTCCTCTGGGCATTTTGGATACTTCTGTGAATTCCCCTCTGGAGTTTGAGTAAATTTTAGGGTTTGGAAAACATATACAAACTGTTTAACAGATAAATTATTAAAGAAGACAATAGTAATTTTAAATATAGGTTTTTCTGCCTCCACACATGCTCACCAATGTTTTTTCCTATATACAAAGCTGACTGAAGGGAGGGGTGGGATTGAATAACAAATTGGTGTGATACAATCACATCACTCACAATCACATAATGGACTATATCCCAATTTTCAAAAGGCATAAAGTATCCTCATTAATACGATAAGTGCAGCAGTCAAATCAGTACTATGATTTTATCAGGGTTTTTGACTGTACATGAATTAGAATATAAAATGCATACAGAATTTTTAATGGGAAGGCTTTAACATTCTATGAATGTATTTCTTACTGTCATTTACATCGCATTAAAGTGAAATTCCACATAAAAGCAGAAAGAGAATACGCTACATCCTAAATTACAGTTTTTCATAGTTGTCATGTCCACATACTGGGAATCTTATTCACAAGCTGTAATAATATCTTAAACCTGAAAAGGGTGCAGTGCTGCTCTGTTTGTTTGGTATGGCTGGCAAGTGGAGTTGTCACACAACAAGGTCACATGGTCAGGATGAAGCCCACAGAGATTTTTTGGGGGATGCAATTGTATTCCCTGCCTGTGCTACAGCAGGTCGCTAAAACTACTTCTTCTCAGCAGGGCACCAAAACTGTTACCATGTTTAAAGAGATGTTGTTACCATGTTCTTTCAGCTCTTTTCCACCAGCCTTTCAGCACATTAGTTTAAAATAAAAGTTGCCAACAATTATTTTTCTTTAAGCCCAAAGGGATGCATGTTGTCTTCTAAGTATGCACTATTTCTGTATGCATTACATTTTACCATGAAAACCAGCAATATCAGTTTTTACAGCCTGTTTTCTCAGATCCAGTAGTTTCATGCTGCCTCAGATTTGATTAATCTCAAAGAAGAAGAGGCTGTAAACTCAGATTTCTTTTATACTCAAACCACCTGGCACAGACCAAGCCATGTTTCTGACCAATATATTCTAGCTGGTCTGAATTCTCCTCCCCTCATTAGTTCCTTCTACAATAACAGCAGCCACCAGGTGCTTCCCTGGGTGCTGAACACACAGGAACCCCAGAAACTCTTAGGGGAACATTAATATTCAAACCTGAATGTCTTTCCTTGATTAAAGCAGGTTTAGGTGTTTATTTGCTTCTTTTTTAATGTTCTGAGGTTGAAAAAAGCATCACCAATGTGGGATAAGCTGCATGATTCTAGAATGTACATAAAAAACAAACAAACAATGCTGGACTTTAAATTGTAGAAAATCATAAGGTCTTCTTTTCTGCTCTTTCCTCATTTTCCAAATATTGAATCTTAAATTTCTGTTTCTGCTGCCTCCCCTCTCCTCCCCCAAGACGTACTGGCATCTGCAAGCATTTTTTCAGCATATTAGGATACAAATATCTGGGGGGAGGAAAGATATGCAGCATCTGAGCACCTGGGGAAAAAGAACAGGAAATATTACTGGGTTCATGATAGAAGCAGCCACAGCTCCAGCTGCATCTCCTGCCTGTGAATTTACAGGTACTTTCAGGCCAGAGAGCAGCAAATATCAGCACTGCTATATTCAGGTTCTAGGAACCATTCATCCACGCTGGGGCAGGAATGTTACTTCTTGAAAGAACCACACAGGTTGTTGCATATGATCAGTGCTGGTTTTAGTACTGGATAAATCACTACAAGACTGGGGCCTGTTATTTAGTCAATGCAAAATAAAAAATTTGTAGGAAGCGACACCTCCTGCAAATGCCTTTTTGCAGAACAAACGCTCTGCAGAGAAGGAGATGGGGAAGTGAGAGTGGTGCCAATGCCTGAATGTGCCAGGAGCAGGTGAGGAAGGAAGAAACTCCCTCCCTCTTTTTGTCTCCATCCTCGGTACACACAACCACACGGCCCCGAGTCACCGCAAGGCTGTATTTTAAATAATCATCATTTCAGCTGCCTTCTGTCATATGGTG
Organism: Cyanistes caeruleus; assembly: GCF_971803275.1. Taxonomy (NCBI): domain Eukaryota; kingdom Metazoa; phylum Chordata; class Aves; order Passeriformes; family Paridae; genus Cyanistes; species Cyanistes caeruleus. The sequence goes on from NC_141702.1 coordinate 118,573,868, forward strand.
CAGTTTTCACCAGAAAGAAGTCAAAGTACTCCAAGCAGGCATGTCCTATTATTGGGAATGAGGACTTGGAAAAATCTACCATTGGCTAAAGAGCTGCAGAGGAAAAGCAAATCTCACCCATCACAGGTTTCTTAATCTGCCTGAATTCCTGTGTGAAGGTCTGCAGGTCAAGGTGTTACTCTGCTGCTTCAAGTCTTTCTCCTCCTTGCCAAAATCCATGTTGAAACTTCATTTCTATTACCCAATTTGTGGCTTTTTTTTACCTCTACTTTTGATCCTTCCTAATTCCAGACACGATAAAATGAGAATACATTGAGAGTAACTTGGGACAAATATTTTCAAATTAATTCTTCTGGTGTTTTCTGTCTGTCCTGTAACTCCTTAATGTTAGCTCCAGGTTATCAGCTGTGATCAGGGCATTGCATTACTGAGCATCCTACAGACAACACCTTACCCAGTCAGCTTTTACCTTGCTACAGCCAGAAATTAAGAAAATTTTGATTATTCTTGGGCTATGAGAAATCCATGCAAAGCCCAATGCATTTCCATTGCTGATATGGCTATTTAATAACTGAATATTAATCCCACAGGGTCCCCTGTACCCAAGGCAGGCAGGAACCCTGCGTTACTGTGGCGCTAAGTGGTGTGGTATCAGTTTGCGGTATCATCTCTGAGGTGAGATATGAAACACAGGGCTGATCTCTAATCCTATTCATGAATCACAGGTATATTCTAATAAGTGTTAAGGCTGGCAGGCTACACTGGACTTAATATTGACTAAATCAGTTGCAACTCCAAAACCTACTTTGCAGTTTCCCTTGTATGTAGAAGTGATCACATCCAGCTCTAAACATGCTGGAATGTTGCAGTTTAAGGAGGACTCTGCCGTGGTGGAAATGCTACATTTCTCTCAAGGTGAGTTTAAGCCCCCACACAGAGCCAGGAGGGACAGGACCATTTTCAAACCCAACCTTCTAAGGTAACCCACTCAAGCCTAGGTCCACAAATTATGTTTGTGCTACTAAAAGGGTTATTTTACAGCTTTTTAGTGTGGAAGATAAATAAACATTTCATGAGACAAAGATACAGAAGCAGTATTTTGTAATTTTAAATACAATCTTTTTTGTCTTTCAGCATCTTTCACTTTTTCCTGTGAATGCCTTTGGCTCTAACGAGATATAACAAATGAAATAAACATGAAGAAAAAAGATCACAAACAAATGGGTAAAAATAGTTTTTACACATAAAAAAATGTGCAGTAAGTTGATGACTTAGTCAGTTTCCATCAGAAATTCACTGTGTGCATACGAAAAATCTGATCAGCTGTTTGCATGTAAGAGATATGTGAATCTTGCCTTTACTTGACATTTCCTGATTAGGATTTTAGGTATTATTTCTGATGTTTTCTCAGATTGACATCCATGGTATACTTTGATAATGAATACCCCAAGAGAGCACAGAGACAAGGCTGGGTCTCAGAAGCTTGGAGCATTTCAATCAAAGATGGTTTGTTAATAATAAAGTAAGAAAAAAAGCCATTTGCTTCTTTTGCAGTGACTGTAGCGCTGACCCTCTCTTGGTCCTGCTAGGCCTGTCTGAGCAACAGCAGAGTTCAGTGGTAATTAAAGCAACAGTGTTGTGAAAAAAGTGTGAATTACTTTTACCAGAAGACTTGGATGTTGCTACCGACTGACAAAGCACAGCAGGAGAACTCTGCTGGATATTAAAGAGCCATGGTAGTCACTATATTGTAAGGTGGCTTTGCAGCACAATGCAAAATTGTGACTTTTCACAAGTTTATACCACAGGAACCATTTGAGTTATCGGTTCAAAATTTAGTATGTTTCGTAAGGAATATAGCAGACACCATAAAGGTGTTATGCTTGGCAAAATCTGGTCCTGTTTAAATTATGTAGACCCTAAATTTAATTTTTACCTTTCAATTATGACTTTGCTGGGTAATTACTGCAATATTACAGCCTGAAGTGTTGTGCAAAATTACAGAAAGGGCTACGTATTCCAACATCTCTCAGCAAATTAGTGCAGTGTCAAACAGCCTGAATTTTCATTTTGACATTTTTAAAACTCAAAAGCACAGCACCCCACCTTCTTAGCATCGCACAGAGAATTATACCAGGTATTATACAGCAGCCCTGTACTGTATAAATATCCTTTTAAGACAACAAGGTTGTGTGAGGCAACACAAAGGACCGGTTCTGACAAACGCTTCGCTATCTCAGTGTTCCTCCTATAGTCACTGGGAAAAAATGCACGTACCAGTAGTTTATTTTCCTGTTAGAATGCAGTGAGAGCAGGGGACAGAGCCTGAAGTTAGTTTTGTACATATTCAGACCCAGTAAAGACAGCATGTACAAATACAGCCATTGCCATCATTCCAAGAAAATAAAGGTTAGAAGTCAGCCTGTTAATCCACTGAATAAAGGGAGAGAATCTTCACCACAATGGGATGGTGCTGTCCCTCAGGGTGTGATAGGATTGGGTTCAACAGTCAGGACAAGGGGCTCTGAATTAGCTTCCAGGACAGTGTGAGGAATTCACATAACCAGCAATATAAAATTCTCATGGTAAGATTTACTTAAGAGCTTGAAACAGCAAATAAGGATTTTTTTAAATATTCATTTGGTTTCTATTTTGAACACTCTTGGCCTTACTCTGAGCAGTCCAGCTAATTTGTAATTTACCCAAAATCACAAAGAGGGGATACTTACTTGCCTGAACTTTCTAAGTGAGGCTTGGCACTTTTTGTCCCAATAGACAAAGGCCAAAGGAATTACAGTAGTCCACAGTCCCATAAAGAAGTGCAGTTCTGTATCTGGTGTTATCCCAGGGGTAGAAGCCTCATTCCCACACAAAAAATTTCTTCCTGCCCAAATTTTTGGAAGACAGCTGGTGAATGCTTTTCACTATTCTGAGGAATAAGGAAGAGCCTGAGTGATCTGTAGGGAAAATGCTGCACACACATTCAACTCTGCAGTCCTGGGAATACCTCAAGAGAAACCAAGAAAATGCAGGAAACAGAGTTGGAGGAAGAGGGACACAAAAAAATAAACATTCTCAAGGAATCTGAGGCTCCTTCTCCAGTGTGTGTTCAAATGACACCTAGACAATGAAAAGCAAAAATATTTCTTAATGTTATTTTACCTGATTTTTCTGGATTTTTAGGTAGGCTACATGTACACTTTGTTCAACCGTGCCTGTGTCTCTCAAATCTTAGGTGGCTCTTAAGACCTGATTCAAGTAGTTTGTGCTAGGAAAAGCGTGGTAGAATTCAGAAATGCAGTTAAAGACAATAAACCTCCATCTAAAAACTCAAAAGCCTTGTGCAGAAAAATAACCAGATCTCCATCATCAGCACTGTAAACACAAGAAAACAAAAAAAAATGTTCATGAAACTAATCCCTTTAACCACCACTGACTCCTAGGCTGCCCTGTTCTTACCCCTAAATAATTTATCCTCAAAATGAAGACTTAGAGCAACACTTTTTGACTAATTCACTGTTATCAAACCCTTGATGTCTATAAAAATAATGCTTAATAAAAAACCCTCAATCCCACTAGAATATCATCTTTTCTTTCCATTTTGATTCAAGGCAAGCTTGATTTTTGCAATGACCCAGCAAAAGATTTAATGATGTGCTTAATAATAAGAATACAGTTGTTCATTTGCTTAAGTGCTTTGCTGGGTGAAGGTCAGAGTGCACTGAGCCTTAAAGGATGAAACCTTCCCCCCCACCCCCGAACACAATTAAACTTGTAGGAAAAATGGATTAAGTTGGAGCATAGCTCTGTGCTCAATTTAGGACACTAAGTCAGACAAACCTCTCTCTTTACCGTAACACTGGGAAAACCACAGAACCTGCACCTGGAAATAACATCAAAAGACACAACAACTGCTGCCCTTCTACCCTGACAGATGGGCACTCTCCAAATTACACACTGGAGCCACCATTCCTTCCACATATTTTTGAGGATGGATTGTGTAACTAAGGAAGGGGTTGGTGTGGTGGTGTATTCCCAGCCACAGTCACATGGATGGGTTAGGGCACCAGGGACTTAAAATCCTTGTTCTGTCAAAGAAATCTGTGTGTTTACTGAATTTGAGGGAAGTTGCTTGTGCTCAATACCTGCCAGAAACAGCCCATGGAGGAAAGGTTCCCTGGATACATGAACAGCCTGCGGAGGAAAGGTTCCTTGCAAGACGCTCTTGTGTGTGAGCAGAGCTGCCCACCAAAGTCACACCATCAGCCACTTGAAAGCCCAGGACACTGCAGAACCCAAGCAGGGAGCAAAGGTAGTGACAAAGACTTGGCTGCTTTTGATCACGTTTTAGATCCTTCCCTCACAAAATGAGGAAAAATGCAACACAGACAAACACATGTGACCTGCCAGTCTTCAGCCCTCTTTGTCAAAGGGAAACAATGCCAACACAATTAAGTGACAGCCCAGTGCTAAATACAGTGAAATAAAAACAGGCTGTTGAAGCCTCATTCCAGTCACATTCTCCAGCAGTGGGTTTATCACTCCGCACTACTGCTCAGCTGAGCCGTTATTCTTTGCCTGCTTTTTGATCAATTTTACGGTTAACCTGAGCTTCTCTGATCAATCAGATCTTTAGATATTCATAAGCCCAACCTTAGGAGGAGTCAGAAACCTTAATTTAATTATTATCCAACAGGCCCATATGAAAGTAGGCATATAAAAGCCAGCATTCATAGTAGTCAACTGTTTTCTTCAGAGAACGGTATTGATGCTGCATGACCTTTACAGAATAGAGAAGTAGCAGAAATACCTCTGACTGCTGTTTATGTGTAGACACATGGATACTGAGATGTTACCAGGCAGTTCATATACCTCTTAAAGAACTTTCTCTACACTTAACAATTCTGATTTCTCCTCAAGTAGAGAACAAACATTCTTTAATATTTTTTTTCCCTGTTACAGAAAGAGTTTATGATAGTGTCCCCTTGTCTCTGAGCACCATAACACTCTGATGCTAAAAACATCAAGTCCCTATACACAAAGAGCTCTGGCAGAGGTTAATCGTGAACTCAAACAATGGCACACTTAGATTCAAAGCACAGCATTGAAACCTGTTTCTATGCAAGCACAAGATGACCCATACAAAAGCAAATTTTTTTCTTAAGAAGCATGTGGAAATGGGTACTCCTAACATTGAAATCAACTCGAAAAGTCAGGCAGAAAAGGCTTTCCAAGATAAAATTACTTTACCTTGTAATTCCTTTCAAGGGCAGAGGTTTATGGAACCAACTTTGACAAGTCCTGAATATCTCTCAAGCAGTACTAACTGTCTCATGTTACTTTTAAGTTCAGTGTTGCCTTTCCCAATCCATCAGCATCAGCCCCAGAAGCAGGATGGGAGACAGGAAAGATGAAACAACAGAGAATGAGAAAGTCAAACCAACGCCTTTTGGGTACAACGCTCATGGACTGAGCAAAGAAGGCTGAGAGCCCACAGCTGTTGCACAGCTTGGATTCCCTGATCACAGGTAGCCCTGAATGACACAGGGACAAATTGCCACGGAGAATATTAAACCTTTTCCTTTCTTACTCAAAACAGAGAATACCCCACAAGACTGAAGTATGATCACATGACTGAGAAAGCAATTTGTTAAAACGACACAGCAGGTTAGGAATATGTGACCACTGAGGTCTTTCCCCCTCCCAACAACGTGTACAAAAGTATGTTCCTAACACAATTTTTAAATAGACATGCTGAGAACACGGGGGCTCTGGGTGGCATTCCATCACTGCTGCTGCACCTTTTAATTAGTGTGTAATGAACACACTTATCACCGACACCACATCTTTTATCATGTTAAACTGTTGAGACATTCTGCTCTAACCATCAAAGACACAAAATAGCTGCAGCAAACTGATCCCTCAGCAAAGTCAGCCAAGTAAAACCTGTGGCCATTTTACTTGCAATATTCCCCTCCAGTGCAAATATTGATAACTCCTCAGCCTGGGGGACAGCTAACAGAAAAAAAAAACCCAAAGATGAAAACCTACAAAAGCAAAAATGAATATGCAGATATCTCTTTCAGCATCAGATAATTCTGGGTTCTTTTTCTAAAATGAGCTTTATCTCAACACTGACTTCATGAGCTAACAGTTGGACTCATAGAAAACCTCAATTTCCCCAAGAAGAGATCATATTTTTCTATTACATTAGAGATAAAGCAGTTCAATTCTCGCCATATTCAACTCAAAATATTACACTATAAAAAGTACATTTTATTTTAAAAAGTACCTATGGATTTTTATAAAATAAAGGTACAAGCATTTAAGTAAATTACAGTCTTCTGGTGCTCACAAATTGCAAGATGTGCAAGCAGATACAGGTGAGTTTAAAAGAGCACATATAACTTATTTTTATCATGTCATGTGTTACCTTAACAGGATGATTTTAACAATTAGACCCTGATGTAAATTAAAACCTATAATAGCTGTATTTCCAACCTGGTTTTGAAATGGGATTAAGGGAGAACAGGCCTTGTGTGTGCAGGACCTCACCTTTCTGCCAGCAAATAAGAGTCTGTTTGACAATAAGGGGACACAGGGGCACAAAATGGGGGTTTCTGTCAGAAGCAGAGGGCCTGGGCCTGCAAGAGAGCAGAAGAATCCCCAGTGATCCACAGTCACAGGAGTTTTATCATTTCCTGCAGTGACACCGCTGTTGGTCCCACCACTTGGCTGCCTCAGCTTATCACCTCATTTGCCTGCTTTGGCCATTTGGTGAGATAAAGAATGAGACACAAAGGGGCACCAAAATATGGGGGCACCGAGGGAATAAAAATTAAATGAAGTTACATGAGATTAAAGTAATGGAAGCAAACATATGGTACAGCCTGCCCTAATGCAACACTCTGGTTCTGACAGAACATCCCAGGGCACTTCAATGTGCAGTTGTGCTTTCCCCCAGAGGAAACACAACCTCTGAGTCCTGGCACAACCCAGAACAGGAGTCCTGAGCAACATCAGTGGGTGAAACCTCTGAGTGTGGTTTGCACATAAGCTACACCCATGCAGACTAAGAACAGAGAAGATGACACACACAAATTAATATTAATATTATCTATTAGGATAGCCGTCAAATTATAATGCAGAATGAAGACTACTCCTCTCCCACTTCAGACAGTTCATTTACTCAGAGAGGTTCTTAGCATCAAAAGAAGAGCAGAGAACAGCAGCTCCCCTCCTGAGGGACATGAGCAAGGGTTTTACCCCCAGCTCCTGAAATCCTCTGTCCAGGCCAATGGGGCTGCTCAGCCTCCAGGGCAGGGCACATGACTGAGCAAGCAGCACAAGTGTACAGGGAGAGCCGTGCTTCTAAAGTGGTTCTTTTGTCCTGTCTGCAAGATGAATGCAGTTTGCAGAAACAAAGTTCCTTTAGCTCAGTTATGTACAGGTATGGAGGCTGGCAATATCTGCAGCTAGGCCACACAAGGTACAGCTCTTGAAGGTACCTCATATACCGGTGTAAGCGGTAAGTAAAAGCAGAAGAAAATGATGACATTCTTCAAGAAACAGCTTTAGGTCCTTGAAAATGATTATTTCAGTTTGCCTGCAACTGTAAAAATGAGTTTCAGATAATAGCTTTTCTTTTATATAGTAAATGATAAATGAGCATTTAAACATTGACTCATCCACCAACGAAGATATAAAGAACATAAAAAGTCACTGTGCTAACAGGGAGTTTGAGAACTAAAGTCACCTGATTTTTCAACCTGGTGATTACACCATAAGGATGTTCATTTGTCTTTACTTCCACTCCAGTGTTCCAAAAAGTATATATATTTTCCACCAAAGACAATCAACCCTTTTAGCTTTGGCCATTTATATTTCTGAGCTAACCCCCACAAGAGCCTTCTGTTCCAAGTTCACGGGTCTTTTATGACCATAAAGACAATCACTGCAATATTCTGACCTCAGGATATCTAGAGACAGCAAAAATACAAAAAAACCCCTCCACCAGTGTTCCCCCTCACTCAGTACAGGATTAAACACACTGAGAAAAAAAAATAAATCCAGTGAGAGTCTTACCCACTTTGATTACCAATAGCAGTTCACACATCAACTCTGCCTTTGGTCTCCACGTGACAGGAGTGAGAAGGAAAATCATTACATAGGACCCAATATTTTCAAAAGGGAGGGGAAATCCAAGCCAAAATATTAAGAGCATAAGGAGGGAGTTTTATGTTTATTAACATGCAAGCTCTCATTCTTCCTAGAAAACACCTCTCCACAGCTCTATAAAGCATACTAAGGTGAGAGAACTCCAGCTACAGAGAGTTCATATCATAACAACTATCATTTAACACATCGGCTGAATTTTAACGTTTCAAGAGACAATCTGTGATCACGGTGAGTCACAGGTATAATTCCTTGTCAAGGTTTTATTTCCGTTGTCTCCTGCATCATGAAAGGAAACCACAAGCAGTAACATTTTATTGTGCTCCATGCACACACATCTTACATAAGGTTTTTGGAGGCTTTGGGCTGTGTTAATTTGTTTGGAATCAAATGGAAAATTACTCAGTACAGCCTGCATTTTACATCTTCTGTTCCCCTTACCTTTCCTACTAACCCACTATAGATATGCTTGTCCAAAGTATATCCAGCTCTTGGAAAACAAGTCAAGATCTCTGCTAATTTTAGCAAATACATATTTTCAAGTAAAAGCACACTTTTTACATTCTGTTCATTAACTCTTTGTCTGTTTTCTCCAGTGGATTCCTCCTACTCAGATGCTTGGAAGACAGACAATATTGGTGTAAGTTTTGGAAGTGCCCTACACATAGTAAATACTATCATAACAGAAATAAACAAACTATGCAGACATTAAAAATAGAAATTAGTTTATAAAAACATTTATGGATCTCTTCACTAGAAGCTTTCAAAAGAATCTGTCAATAAGGAAGTAACAAAGTTATTTGATTAAGGGGTGTGATTTTTCCCCTCTCTGTAGGACTGATGGATGAAGAATATTGAGCTCATGAATTTGGTGAGACTTGATTTCTAGCATTCAAAACCTTTAGAAAATAGTGGCTGCAGCTCTGTGTGAAAGCCACCATGTCCTATGAATGGCTTCCTGTGATCTGAATGCTGGAATAAAAACTGACCAAAGATTCCAGAGAGCGTGAAAATTAACAGGTATTTCCAATCTCTGGCATCCCAGCAGTCAAAGCAATTCCTTAACTGGAGTAAGACTATAAATGAGAGATAGAGTAAGGATGAGAGGGGGAAAACAAATAGTTCAAAGGGAAATGTGCTCTTGAACATCCACACAGACTTTGTCCCTGCAGCTGAACAAGTGAGGTGTGTGTCTGACAGCAATGTTCCAGCTCAGCTTGTCAAACACCTTCAGCAGCAGGACTCCACTTTAAAGGTGCTTTTAACTTTCATTTGGGCCAGAATATCCTCAGAACTATGTTTGGTACAGTTTAAGCAAAAACAGTAGCCTTGTTTCTCAGGTGATGTTTAAAAGAAAACATTGGTCTTACAAATAAAAGAACCTCCCCAAACCCCATCTGCCTTTCACTCCCCAAAAGAGCTACAGCAAAGGGAGAGCTGGGCTTGAGCACAAGCACCCACAGAATTCCAGTCAGCTGCATCCCTGTCTCACCAACCTTAATGGTGCCTTTTCTTGCCTTCAGAGCACTTAACTTTGCACCCTTAGTGTTCCTCTAACACAGGGTTTAAGTGTAATATCCCCTGTGCACATGGGAATGAACAGCCACCACCCTACCAGGTTTCCAGCCCCAGTCACTCCCACTTTAAAAGATACACCCTAAGGACTGACACACATAATTCAGGTATTGGATCACAGTAACCCCCTCTGAAACCTCCTGTCTTGGCTGTCAAAGAAATTGACCCTTCTCAGTTTAAAGGTGCTGTCTCATAGGAATCCTCTCAAAACTTAAATGTTTTTAACATCCATCCAAGAGAAACAATATCTGAAAGTATTTTGGACTCCACTTCTGGACTGCAGAATATATTCATTTGTCCTCAGTAATGCTGTGGCTGCCCAAGGTCTTCAATCACTATGTCCAAAAAATAAATATGTACCACATCTTCTCCATAGAAATTCAATAAAATACATACAGTTAAGGAAAAAATTCAATAAATAAGTCTTTAAGAATTCCTAGACACGCAACCGTGCACATCAAGGCGTTTAAGTGAGACGGCTTCCACGCACAGCCTCCTTTCACAGCCTCCACACACAATCCCAGCCACCAGACCACTTCACTGGGGTTCAGTGTTGGATGTAATTATACCTGAAACTTCCATTTCCAAAATGCTGAGCTCTGGAAACTACTGCTGACTTTGAAAATAAGGCCTAACTGTACAAATAAATGCAGCCAAGTCTCTGACTGCTCCCTTTCCACAGCACAACAGCCACATGGCTGCATTACACACCTTACCCCAGGCATTACTGAAGAACCACTATTAATAACAATAAATCACTATCAACAACTATAAATAAATAAATTTCAGTAAGACTGTGCATAAGACACCTACATTTTACAAAACTTAACTTGGTTTTTTTTTTGTTTGTGGAAGAATTGAGAGAGGAAGTGTCTCCATAGAAAGGAGGCTGGAGATAGGCATACAGTTGTGTCTGCAGAGTGAGTGACCTCAGCTTTCCTTCTCCAGACAAACACAGCAACTTCCAATTGAGCCCACAAAATCCATTTACACAACTAAGAAGGTCGCATTTTAAAAATGTCCTCTTTATCTCAACAAAAATCTTTCTACCAGTTACAAATTCAGAGAGACTTTGACAGATCTTGCTTCATTTACCACTTAGGAAGATTAAAAAGCCCAGCAAGAAAAAGCCCAACAGATAAACAGAGCATTATCACACAATAAAATAGAAGTTGTTTATATCTGGTATTCTTGTCTCTGCTGAAGCAGGAGAAGGTTTCCTGGCACTCCTCTGAGTTCAGCAAATATCTACAGGTGTATCTTGGTTAGTAGCATCATGGTCTGGCTGTACCAAAAATGCTCCTCAGCAAACCCTTCCTTCTCATGTCACTTTTCAAATAAATATTTGTAACTCTTATTTTGGCTATTCTCAGGTTCACTAAGCAAACATAGGATTTTTTGTCTTTTGTTTGTCACAGATCTTTTCCTAGTACATAACTTAAGAAGAACTGCAGGATGAAGCCAGGAGACTCTGTGAGAGCTTTCAGCTGAAGCTCTCAAACACAGACTACCTTTTCAAAGCTTTTTTCCTCAATAAATTTGATATAGCCAAGCCACTAATAAACTTCTGGGTCATGTCCATCCCTGGAAGAAAAAGCAAGTATAATCTAGTCACAGAACATCAATACTAAAACCCAGTGCTTGGGTGAAAGGCTGGATGTGCAAAGTCAATAGCATGAGTTTGACTGGTCTGAGGGCTCCCTGAGATGCCACTGAGCTTTGGGCATTGCAAGGACTGAGGAAATGGCACTTTGTCTTTCCCTTCACAACACTGAGGGGAAAAACAGAGCCATAAACAAAAACAAAAAAACAAAACAAAAGCCCCATAAACAAAACTACTTTTTTCTTTTTTTTTAATAAAAAAAGAGATACATAGTGTATTGCCATAGTAGCTATAGGTACAAAGCTGGGTTTCCACTGAAAATCAATTTTGTCTAGTCAGGGCTTGTTTTTAATGGTTTTCCAGTTCCTTAAAACAATCCAAGACAATCATAATGGCTAAAACTTTCAGGAGTCCCAGGGGTGAGTACTAGCCATGCTTAATTCCCATACAGTGGCTACCAGTGCAATTCAAGTACAAATTTTCAGGGAAGACTCTTAAAACTGGGTCTTTGTTTCAAAAGCATCTTGGTACAAAACACTACCCACAAATTTCACAGGCTGAATTCAGCTTGGAAGACCATGATGTGCAAAAACACTCTATATTTTCAGGAGAAACTCAAAAAACATTAAATATCCATTACTTACAGTATCAGACACTAAAGTGAGGTCTAGCAGTGTTCAGCTGCTTCCTTTGCTGGGATGCAGGATGGAATTCCTGTGGTTGACCGGAGATGTACAGAGGAAATTTTCCTTTTCAAACTCACAAGGAGAATGCAATGCTGGAGAGTGACTACAACAGGAGCACTTCCTAAGATATACAGAGGTTTAAACATCTCCTGTACTGTGCTTTAGGACATCTGACTGCCATCTCAAACTAAAAACAAAAACCAGGTTATGCATTCTAACATATTAGAGAGAGTTTCTTGCATTCCAAGAAGCGACATTCCAGTTTCAACCACTGAAGGAGTACAAACCCCAATTAATTAATCCTTTAAGTTACCACATTTAGGTGTTTGAGTGTGGTAATTGTGTTTGAATTGCAGTATTGTAGCGACTGAAATGTGTTTTAACAACTTTTTAGCAACTCCTGTAACATTGTACCTGTTGTTATAATGATGTCCCTGCACAGGTGTGGACAGGATCGCTCACAATGACAGGAGTAGTTTATACAAAAAGTATGGAAAAAATAATGGGAAAAGTTACCCTGAAAGCCTCTGTTCATCTCCAAGAAGAGGACAGAATGCAAAGGTGTGAGGAAGAAATGAAGATACAATGGAAGAGGAAAGATACAATAAAGGTTTAAAAACTGGATTACCAAAGCAACCATGGAAAACACACAAACATTTGTCACTCTCCTTCCACTTGCATGTAAATTCCTTCTGTCTCAGAAGTGTCTCCCTGCATGTGTTCATTCCTCCACCTGCTGCCTTTCCTGTTCTGTCCATCCCCAAAGCTGTTTTCTCACAGAGACTTCACTTAAAGTAGGTCTGAGTAACACTCAGCCATACAGAACACCTGAATATTCAGGAATTTATAATATTTTACCTCTTTTTTGTTTTGTTTCAGTTCTTTCATTCCCATTTCACAAAAATTTATATGTTTTCATTCCTGTAACTCTGAAAATTCATGTTTTCTCCTCTGATTTTAAATTTAAAGATGACATATTTTAGTAGTTTGTTCTCCTATGAGACTGCTGGTCATTTCTGAAACCACACCTATTTGCAGCTGTAAATTTTCTTTCCCTATAGTTGCTTAATTCAATGACAATTTTAGATTAGTATGAATTTACATGAGTAAATAAATGGGAGTATTAAAGCTAGAAATATAGAGCGATAAAAGCAATGTAGATATTTTAGATATAACACAAAGTTTTTAATTAAAACACAGAATCTTCAATTTGCTCCTAAATAAAACAGTAACCTTCACTTGATTGATTCTAGGAGAGTTGCTGATATATCTTGTTATAGGAGCATGAATCACATATTATTAACAATTTGAGTAATTAAAATGTTTTTATTCTATAAAGATATTAGAGTTAGAGCCAAATATCTATCACACATGTGCAAAATTTATGGTATCCAGCAAAGAAGGAAATTTAAAACAGGAAATTTAGTCTGTCTACTATATATACTAGGTGTGTTTTAGCTTACTTTTCTATAATGATATGTACAAATGGAGTTGATTTAAGATAAATCTGCTGTTCTTGAGGATATTTCTGATGTAATCCTTACAACTAAAGGTAAATGAAGCTCTTACATGTTTACAGGGAATCGACCAGTGTTTACAGCTTCTGTCAAGCACCAAAAGCAATTATCTGTGTGCAGAACTTACCTGTCCAGCTCTGCTTTCCTGTCTCAGAGCAATTAAGAGAATTACAATACCTCAGCAATCCACACATGAGTTTTCCTCACACACACCGTGGTCAAACCCCCCGTTGCTTATGCCAGCAACACCAGGAACACACTCTTACTATAACCACTAAAACCAAACTAATTTTATAACTGACACAGAATGAGTGCCCTCAGTGTGTGCCTTCCCCTGGGACACTGTTCCCAGCCCTCAGGCCGAGCCAGCTCCCCTCAGGAGCTGCCGCCATCTTCCACAGCCTTCCCTGCCTCCCTCACAGGGGGTTCTCCTCCTCCTCCTCCCCTGGGGATCCTGGCTCATTCCAGCCTCATCTCCCACACCCTTTCTCCTCACCTTCAGACTTCAGCCCACCTGCCCAGGACAGAATTCCACATTTTCCCACACGATGACTTCCAGGAATCTCGGGTTCCAACTTGCGCCAACAACTCAGTGCTCTGTTCTCCCACCTCACCTTGACCTTCATCGCTTATTCAACCCGTTGTCCCCTCCAGTTTTCCTTAAATTTATATTTTATTCATTTTCTGTCATCTTTATTTCCACACCCTTCCATCTCAGAAGCTGGCTCGTACCCGTGGGTGCCAGCAGGGCTGTGAGGGGAGGCAGGGCTGCCGGGGGCTGCTCCCACTGGTTCCGGCCGGTTCCGGCCCGGGGTCTCCCTCGCTGAAGGAAGGGGCTGTAGAACGGACAAAATGGTGCCCAGCGGAGACGTGTGAGGGGAAACACGTGAGGAACCGCCCTGCCAGACCAGAGTGGAGAAGGTGGGGTCTGTATCCCCAGATTTCTTCAAGTTTCTTGTCAAAAAACCCTCCTGACCACCTTGACAACTTGCACATTATGCTGCCAGTGAGAAATTTCTGGTGAAAAATACGTATGTACATAAAATTATGTCACGGCAAGGAGTATAAAAAAATAGAGGTGCTGTATATTAAGGTACACAGATTCTTGCAAATGCTGGCCACAACAACACAAGGGATTTTCTTTGAGTACCCACATGTATTCTGGTTTATATTAATTCAGTGGGAACTTAGTTCTTACTCTGTTTTCTCCACAAACCCCCAGCAACCCTTTCCTACTAATCGGGAGCTTTAGTATTAAATCAGGATCTTTAACACGAGCACACTTCAGACATTCCCTAGCAGTGTCAAACCACAGTGCATAACATAATATCAGTATTTAAACCACCATCCCAATCTGGGTTGAAAACAAGGTATTTCTCCGCCTGTGTAACACCTTTCATTCCTCCTCAATGGGAAGAGAATGGCTCAACTGCAGATCACAGATCTTAAACAACCGGAGTCAAGTTGCAAAAGCCGGTGTTAGCAGGTCAACAGTTTGAACTCCTTTCTCTACACATCTCCACTTGCCATCAGGTCAACACAAATATTTAAGGGCTGAGCGCAGCTGTGAACAAAGCGAGCCAAGCGCTGCCGAAGGGGCACGGATCCTTTCCCCTCACACACCACAGCAAAGTCCCCGCGTGCTGGGGCTACCGTCCCCTTTCCCTCTCAGACAAAATCCACCTGATGGTGGATCCAGCCTGCAGGTCTCACAACTCCTGTGTGTAATTTCAAATTCTTTCAAAATTCCTCTACAAAGCTGACTCCACCTCTACATATTTTCCATAATATTTCTCAGCAGGAATTTAAGTTTTATTCCTATCAGATCTTGTTTCCTACAGTCTGATGCTTACAGAACACTGCTCTGGAAATAGAGATTACAGACTAGTCAGATACTGGAGGACCAGCTGACACAAAGGAGTTTGACTTTGCCCTCAGAGCACTGTTTGAGAGAAAGCCTTATCCACTACATTCCCAGCCTGGCTCCAGCTGCTTGCCCTAACTCAGCAGCACACTGCATGGACTACACAAACACCAAATAACTCTGGGAATCCCAGGGTGTGCTTGGATGAATATTTCAGGGTGACTCGGGAGTGGTGTGGAAGCTAATCTGGAGGATGCTCTCAGGACCACACCCCAAGCACTCTGCTGCTTCTGAGACCTGACTAAACATTCAAGTAAACACCTACTGAAACAACAGTTGTAATTCTTCTTTTTACATGACCTTTGACTGGCCAAAGGTAAGTAAGAAACAGCAAAAGTGTCACATACCTTGTTCTGCTTTAACAAAAAATCTGGACTTTGGGTTCCTGGAGCCAAGGAGAAATTCCTTAACTTCCACCAGATGTAGAATATATATTTTTCTTTCAGGGCAGCTGCTGGAACAAATGTCTGACACTAAACAGCGAATCCTACCGCAGACCTGATTTCATCCAGTCCCAGCATCCTTCAAAAAAGGTAATCAAACACTAAATATGTAGAGGATTAATGATCACTAATCAATGTTTGCATACAGGATCTGAGCACACTCATATTACAACATTCAGCAATAATAGGAGGAGAACACACTGGATCAAATGGATCCCCCTGACCATGGCACAGAAAGTTAATTTAGGAACACCCTCTGCCAGGGAAAGAACTACATGTGCAAATACCACAGATCAGGAGCCATAAGTTTTAAAACAAATTATTACCGAAAAAATTAAAAATATATAGTATCCTGTGTCCCCATTTCCCCATAGCTTTTTGAAATCCATTCTCAAGTATGTGAATCTTGCAGTTTTACTCACATTAGTAAAGGGAGCAGAAAATAGATCTTTAAATTGTTAAAATTAAAAAAAAAAAAATCTAAGGTAGATCATTAAAGCACAGAATTTTATACCTGTCCATTATGTCCATATTGTACCTATATACTTGGGTGGGGAAAAGCACACACACAAACAGACACTCACAATGGGGCCAACCCTTTTCATCTGATAATTCCAGCCAATAAAGCTGTGAAAATTACCAAGTCCCACCTTCAAAGCTATCATTGTTATTACAGATGAGTTCCTCTCTTCCCCTCTTTCTCACTCATACACATACATGCACACAGATGAGCTGCCAGTTCTATTTATTAGACTCCTCATACACAGAGAGAAGATAGCTCATCTGCATTTTATCAGGTGCCTGTATAATTAAAGCTTATTGCAAACAGAGATATTATTGGTGTATTTTATTACTTGTCTATGAGCAACCGAACAAAGTAAGAGGCATAAATGAATTCAGTTTTACAGTACTTTGTTTTAAACAAATGTCACTACCTGCACACACACACCTAATTATCAGTTCTTACACATTCTGCCAAATATCAAGCCTATAGTTCATAAGCCAGACTCACGACAGGCAGTAAATATATTCTCTCTAATTTAAAATTTTATTGCAAAATACCCTCTGCACTACGTTAACCTACACTAAATCACACCCTGCAACACCAACAGCCTCACTGGTGTTTACTTACTCATTCAAAAAACAAAAACCAGAATGAATCCATATTCCCACAGATCTGTACTAAAAGATGTAGGTACAAATTTTGAAACAATGTGAAATAAGAGGCTGAAGC
The DNA here is from genome assembly GCF_971803275.1 of Cyanistes caeruleus. NCBI lineage: Eukaryota > Metazoa > Chordata > Aves > Passeriformes > Paridae > Cyanistes > Cyanistes caeruleus. The sequence goes on from NC_141702.1 coordinate 118,591,025, forward strand.
TGTAAAAATGCTTAAAGATTAAAAATAACAAAGCGGCTTTTGGCTAATCATGTTTTTTAAAGACTCACATTCAG